>NW_024470726.1:3842858-3971580 GCF_017639515.1 Carcharodon carcharias
CACTGTATAACACTGGGGTACAGTACTGGTGGGGATGGATATTTCACTGTATAACACTGAGGTGTAGATGCGAGCTGGCCTACGAGTGGCTTCCCCAGAAGGTTGTGGGTACTGGGAGTAGTTTGAGCTCTGATGATTGGGATGGATATATATTTGTTCAGCCAAGTGCGGTCAGGGAAACTCAGCGAGTGACGCAAAGTGGGGTTGAGGTGCTGTTTTGCTGTGATGTTACTGAATGGCAGAAGAGGGGCTGAATGGCCTTGTACTGTGTCACCGGCTGAATTCTAAACATGTACGCGGCCCGCACTGCAATGAAAGGGTTAACTCCCTCCCTGTTCCTCATCCTGTTTGGTGCTCTGTGCAGCAAATTAGCAGGAAGCCAGGTGAGTTGTTTGCCCAGTCAATATTACGCCATCGATGATGCTTATTTCCTTGTGGCTCTTTCTTCAGAGCCCGTCTGCTGCAGAAAGCACTAAACCACAAGGAGGCGGAAGGTGGTGGGGTTGGGGGTGGAGGGGGAGTGGTAAACAAAAAAGACGATCAGTTAAAGCATTTAAAACATATTTTCCTTTTGATCAGTCTACCGGCACATAGCTGGAAACTTGTCTTGTAATGGGGCTAGACTGTACACTCCTCCTCATTATCTGAAGGTTTGTATTGTTTCGGCTCAGGAGAGGGACTGTTTGAAGCCGGCCCGGAGAATTTCTACCTGCCTCAGCCTCCCGGCTGCACAGACCAGCCGAACCGGTTCTCCGCACATCCACCTGTGACTGGCTTTTTAAAGCCTCGTGAGCAGGTGCTCCTCACCCCTCGGCACGAGGGGAAGGGGTCATTTGCAAGCTCCCCGCCTAACGTAGGAGGTTCACCCCGGAACGGAGGAGCGCTGTGCACCAGCTCACCTCTCCAGATCCCAAGGAAGCCTCAGAAAGAATTGCACCAGAGGGATTCACAAGGTCGTTCTCGGGGTCAGGGGAGAGATGATAACTGGGGCGAGAGCAGAGAAGGCTCAGGGACGGACCTAATGGAGACTTGTAACGTCCCACGACAAGTGTGACGTTGGTTATTACGTTTGCATATGTGACAGCACTGACTGTTTTCAAAGGTCGTTCGTTTGCTGTGAGATGTTTTTCTGACAACATGGCAATTATTGCAGGACTGAACTAAGCAGAACCCACCCTAAGTGGAGAGGTGCATAAGTGTCAGCCGTGCCTCAATGTGTCGTGGTCTCACCTCTGAGCTTGAAGGTTGTGGGTTCGAGAGAGACTAGAGAATACAAATCCAAGCTGACGCTCCCCAGTGCCAGTGCTGAGGGAGCGCCGCGCTGTCAGAGGGTCAGTACTGAGGGAGCGCCGCACTGTTGGAGGGTCAGTGCTGAGGGAGTGTTGCAATATCAATGAGGGTCAGTACTGAGGAGGTGCTGTGTCTCTCTCCCTCTCTCTCCCCTCCTTGCACTCTTGCTCTCTCACCCCTTCCTCCCTCGCACACTCATTCTCCTCTCCCCCCTCTCTCTAGCAGGAATGTGATAATTGGTGATTTGAGCAACATACACTGTGTCGAAACTAATCAGGGGGTGAGCAAGTGGACTGAGGCTGTTGGAAGAGCATTAGTAGCCCTGGATTTATTTGTTCTTTGACCGAGCAGCGCTCATACACACCTCCCTTCTTTCATCAGCAGTGGGTTATTAACAGCAAGGCTGTTTGCAATTCCCTCTTATTTGAACAACAAGATGCAGTAAAAGGCCTAACTCCCATGCAATAGGGATTTAGCAAATATTTCTCAAGCATAAAAGCTCACTTCAAAGGAATTTAGACGTTGGGAGTGGTTGGATAGCAACTGGGGACTGTGGGATAGCACACCTGGTTACTATAAGTAATCTCCTTCTACAATCCTAATCTTTATTCTTCTTTACAATCTATCTGGTTTCCTTTTTAACATTTCACCATTATCTAAATGTAAATCTAAACTGCCTGTTCTTCCCTTCTCTGTTCTGCTTTTTAAATAACGCTCATGGCCTCCCTACCCCGTTGTCGCCAGAATTTGAGCTGTGTCCAAAAGAAAAGCTCTTACAAGTTCATCTCTTCCGCATGCAGAGTATTAACATTCCCCTGAGCCTCTCTTTCTGCCCACTTCAATGAGAAAATTGCCTTTCTTGAAGTCTGGGCTAGAGTCCCCACTCCAGAGACTTGAGCCCATAATACAGGCTGACGCTCCTAGTGCCAGTGCTGAGGGAGCGCCGCACTGTCAGAAGGTCAGTGCTGAGGGAGCGCTGCACTGTCGGAGGGTCAGTGCTGAGGGAGTGTCGCACTGTCGGAAGGTCAGTGCTGAGGGAGCGCCGCACTGTCGGACAGTCGGTGCTGAGGGAGTGCTGCACTGTCGGAGGGTCAGTGCTGAGGGAGCGCCACACTGCTGGAGGGTCAGTGCTGAGGGAGCGCCGCACTGTTGGAGAGTCGGTGCTGAGGGAGTGCTGCACTGTCGGAGGGTCAGTGCTGAGGGAGCGCCGCACTGCTGGAGGGTCAGTGCTGAGGGAGCGCCGCCCTGTCAGAGGGTCAGTGCTGAGGGAGCGCCGCCCTGTCAGAGGGTCAGTGCTGAGGGAGCGCCGTCCTGTCGGAGGGTCAGTGCTGAGGGAGCGCCGCCCTGTCAGAGGGTCAGTGCTGAGGGAGCGCCGCCCTGTCAGAGGGTCAGTGCTGAGGGAGCGCCGCCCTGTCAGAGGGTCAGTGCTGAGGGAGTGCCGCACTGTCGGAGGGTCAGTGCTGAGGGAGCACTGCACTGCCGGAGGGTCAGTGCTGAGGGAGTGCCGCACTGTCGGAGGGTCAGTGCTGAGGGAGCGCCGCACTGTCGGAGGGTCAGTACTGAGGGAGTGCCGCACTGTTGGCAGGTCAGTGCTGAGGGAGCGCCGCACTGTCGGAGGGTCAGTGCTGAGGGGGTGCCGCACTGCCGGAGGGTCAGTGCTGAGGTAGCACCGCACTGTCGGAGAGTCGGTGCTGAGGGAGTGCTGCACTGTCGGAGGGTCAGTGCTGTACAAATTTTGAGATGCGTGCCTTGAATTCAGTAGTAATAAGACCACCAAGTCCTATAGGTTTCTTACAAAACTAAATTAAACCTTTATTAATAGAAGAAATGATTTTAAATACATGCATAGATCTACAAATTACTACTCTGATAACTTCTAAATCCTCTAATCAATCTAACTCCCAATTGCACTTCCGTTAAGCCAACAGTAAGACACACAGATTTTAAAAGATCCAGGCAAAGAAACATGCTTCTCTAAACAATCCAATTCAAAGTGAGTTTCCTTAACTTCTGTTCTTTGTAGACAGCAGCTTGCAGCTTAGATGTTGAAGGTGTTTCAAACTTGTTAGATCTTAGAATGCCTACCCTTACACACAGCCTTCTCTCCTTTATACATATTTTCCCCTTTGAATGCAAATTCCCATTTTTTCACTATGTCTTTGGACTTTACCTCTCTGATAAAAAAAATCTCCCGCAGTACCAAATTTACATGTAATCTTTGGGTAAAATAAACTCACTGTCACTGAACTACTCCTGGCTAGGTGACAAATTTCACCACCCCTTTCAAATCACTCTAGTTTGGTTTATTTAAAAATGTAAATATTCCCTTTACACCTGTGTTTACCAACTTAACGTTTCAAACCCAGCTTATCTTCTGATACATCAAAGCCCTCAGACCAGCTGCCTTTAATTCAGATGAGTCACACACACACAGACACAGATGCCACTATTACTCCACTTTACAATAAATTCCAATAACATTATGAAACTATTATGTCTAACTGACAGTGCTGCACTGTCGGAGGGTCAGAACTGAGGGAGTGCTGCACTGTGAGAGGGTCAGTGCTGAGGGAGTGCCGCATTGTCACAGGGTCAGTACTGAGGGAGTGCCGCACTGTCGGAGTGTCAGTACTGAGGGAGTGTTGCTTTATCAGTGAGGGTCAGTACTGAGGAGGTGGTGCACTGTCTCTCTCTCTCTCTCTCTCTGTCTCTCCCCTCCTTGCACTCTTGCTCTCTCACCCCTTCCTCCCTCGCACTCCTCTCCCCTCCTCTCTCTCTCTCTCTCTCTCTCTCTCTCTCCAGCAGGAATGTGATAATTGGTGATTTGAGCAACATGCACTGTGTTGAAACTAATGTGGGAGTGAGCGAGTAGACTGAGGCTGTTGGAAGAGCCCTGGATTTATTTGTTCTTTGACCGAGCAGCACTCATACACAACTCCCTTCTTTCATCAGCAGTGGGTTATTAACAGCAGGGCTGTTTGCAATTCCCTCTTAAATGAACAATAAGATGCAGTAAAAGGCCTAACTCCCACGCAATAGACATTTAGCAAAAATAAAAACAAAAACTTCCTCCTACCCCTCCCTGGACCATGACCCCGCCACTGAACATCAAGCCAGTGTTTCCAAAACTGTCACTGACCTCATCTCCTCTGGAGATCTTCCTTCCACAGCTTCCAACCTCGGACTGCCCGCTTCTACCTCCTACCCAAAATCCACAAACAGGACTGTCCCGGCAGACCGATCGTGTCAGCCTGTTCCTGCCCCACAGAACTCATTTCTCGCTATCCTGACTCCCTTCTCTCTCCCCTTGTCCAGTCCCTTCCCACCTACATCCGTGAATCCTCTGACACCTTACGTCACATCAACAATTTCCAGTTCCCTGGCCCCAACCACCTCCTCTTCACCATGGACGTCCAATCCCTCTACACCTCCATCCCCCACCAAGATGGTCTGGCGGCTCTCCGTTTCATCCTTGAACAGAGGCCTGAGCAATCCCCATCCACCACTACTCTCCTCCAAAACAAAAACAGAATTACCTGGAAAAACTCAGCAGGTCTGGCAGCATCAGCGGAGAAGAAAAGAGTTGACGTTTCGAGTCCTCATGACCCTTCAACAGAACTGATTTTTCCTTACAATGAGAGGGGTGAAATATAAGCTGGTTTAAGGTGTGGGGGGAGAGAAGTGGGGGGGGGGTGTTGTTGTAGGGACAAGCAAGCAGTGATAGGAGCAGATCATCAAAAGATGTTGCAGACAAAGGAACAAAAGAACACAGGTGTTGAAGTTGGTGATATTATCTAAACGAATGTGCTAATTAAGAATGGATGGTAGGGCACTCAAGGTATAGCTCTAGTGGGGGTGGGGGGGCATAAAAGATTTAAAAATAATGGAAATAAGTGGGAAAAGAAAAATCTATATAAATTATTGGAAAAAAACCCCCAAAAAAACAAAAGGAAGGGGGAAGAAACAGAAAGGGGGTGGGGATGGAGGAGGGAGCTCAAGAACTAAAGTTGTTGAATTCAATATTCAGTCCGGAAGGCTGTAAAGTGCCTAGTCGGAAGATGAGATGCTGGTCCTCCAGATTGCATTGGGCTTCACTGGAACAATGCAGCAGGCCAAGGACAGATATATGGGCAAGAGAGCAGGGTGGAGTGTTAAAATGGCAAGCGACAGGGAGGTTTGGGTCATTCTTGCGGACAGACCGCAGGTGTTCTGCAAAGCGGTCGCCCAGTTTACGTTTGGTCTCTCCAATGTAGAGGAGACCACATTGGGAGCAACGAATACAGTAGACTAAGTTGGGGGAAATGCAAGTGAAATGCTGCTTCACTTGAAAGGAGTGTTTGGGCCCTTGGACGGTGAGGAGAGAGGAAGTGAAGGGGCAGGTGTTACATCTTTTGCATGGACATGGGGAGGTGCCATAGGTGGGGGTTGAGGAGTAGGGGGTGATGGAGAAGTGGACCAGGGTGTCCCGGAGGGAACGATCCCTACGGAATGCTGATAGGGGGGGTGAAAGGAAGATGTGTTTGGTGGTGGCATCATGCTGGAGTTGGCGGAAATTGTTGATGTGACGTAAGGTGTCAGAGGAATCACGGAATTAGGTGGGAAGGGACTGGACAAGGGGAGAGAGAAGGGAGTCAAGATAACGAGAAATGAGTTCCATGGGGCAGGAGCGAGCTGACACGATCGGTCTACTGGGACAGTTCTGTTTGTGGATTTTGGGTAGGAGGTAGAAGCGGGCCATCTGAGGTTGGGCGACTATCAGGTTGGAAGCTGTGGGAGGAAGATCCCCAGAGGAGATGAGGTCAGTGACAGTCCTGGAAACAATGGCTTGATGTTCAGTGGTGGGGTCATGGTCCAGGGAGAGGTAGGAGGAGTGCCTGCGAGTTGACGCTCAGCCTCCGCGAGGTAGAGGTCAGTGCGCCAGACAACAACAGCACCACCCTTGTCAGTGGGTTTGATGATAGTGTCAGGGTTGGACCTGAGAGAACGGAGTGCAGTAAGTTCAGAGAGAGAGAGAGATTAGAATGGGTGAGAGGAGTAGAGAAATTGAGACGACTAATGTCGCGCCGACAGTTCTCAATGAATAGATCAAGAGAAGGTAAGAATCCAGAGGGAGGGGTCCCGGTGGAGGGAGAATATTGGAGGTGGGTAAAAGGATCCGTTGAACAGGGAGAGGACTCCTGCCCAAAGAAGTGAGCCCAGAGACGAAGATGGTGGAAGAAGAGTTCAGCATCGTGCCGAGCCCGAAATTCATTGAGATGAGGGCGTAAGGGTATGAACCTAAGTCCTTTGCTAAGCACTGAACGTTCAGCGTTAGAGAGGGGAAGATAGTGAATACACGGTTGGGGCTGGGATTGGAAGATGGGGTGGGGGTGGAGGGACAGGCAGGGGTGGAGGGTCCGAGATGGGTGTTGGTGTCGATGAGTTGTTGGATCAAACTCTCCTCCGTCTGGCTGAACTTGTTCTCACACTGAACAATTTCTCCTCTAACTCCACTCACTTCTTCCAAATAAAAGGTGTGGCTATGGGTACCCGCATGGGCCCCAGCTATGCCTGTCTCTTTATGGGGTATGTGGAACATTCCTTGTTCCAGTCCTACTCTGGCCTCCTCCCACAACTCTTTCTCCGGTACATCGATGATTACTTCGGTGCTGCTTCATGCTCTCATCGGGACCTGGAAAAATTTATTAACTTTGCTTCCAATCTCCACCCCTCCATCATTTTCACATGGTCCATCTCTGACACTTCCCTTCCCTTCCTTGACCTCTCTGTCTCAATTTCTGGTGATAGACTGTCCACCAATATCCATTACAAGCCTACCGACTCTCACAGCTACCTTGACTACAGCTCCTCACACCCTGCTTCCTGTAAGGACTCCATCCCATTCTCTCAGTTCCTTTGCTTCCGTCGCGTCTGTTCTGATGATGCCACTTTCAAAAACAGTTCCTCTGACATGTCCTCCTTCTTCCTTAACCGAGGTTTTCCACCCACGTTGGTTGACAGGGCCCTCAACCGTGTCCGGCCCATCTCCCACGCATCCGCCCTCACGCCTTCTCCTCTCTCCCAGAAACATGTCCTCACTTATCACGCCACCAGCCTCCGCATTCAAAGGATCATCCTCCGCCATTTCCGCCAACTCCAGCATGATGCCACCACCAAACACATCTTCCCTTCACCACCCCCTCGGCAGCATTCCGTAGGGATTGTTCCCTCCATGACACTCTGGTCCACTCCTCCATCACCCCCTACTCCTCAACCCTCTCCCACGGCACCTACCCATGGGACTGCAAAAGATGCAACACCTGCCCCTTCAGTTCCTCTCTCCTCACCGTCAAAGGGTCCAAACACTCCTTTCAAGTGAAGCAGCTTTTCACTTGCACTTCCCTCAACTTAGTCTACTGCATTTGTTGCTCCCAATGCGGTTTCCTCGACATTGGAGAGACCAACCACAGACTGGGTGACCGCTTTGCAGAACACCTTCGGTCTGTCCACAAGCATTACCCAGACCTCCCTGTTGCTTGCCATTTCAACACTCCACCCTGCTCTCATGCCCACATGTCTGTCCTTGGCTTGCTGCATTGTTCCAGTGAAGCTCAATGCAAACTGCAAGAACAGCGCCTCATCTTCTGACTAGGCACTTTACAGCCTTCCGGACTGAATATTGAGTTCAACAATTTTAGATCTTAAACTCTCTCCTCCATCCCCACCCCCCTCCCGTTTCTTCCCCCTCCTTTTTGTTTTTTCCAATAATTTATATATATTTTTCTTTTCCCATCTATTTCCATCATTTTTAAATGTATTTCCACCCATTGTTTATTTCTACCTTTTCGTATCCCCCACCCCCACTAGAGCTATCTGTACCTTATCTGTGAGATAAAAACAAAAAAACTGTGGATGCTGGAAATCCAAAACAAAAGCAGAATTACCTGGAAAAACTCAGCAGGTCTGGCAGCATTGGCGGAGAAGAAAAGAGTTGACGTTTCGAGTCCTCATGACCCTTCGACCGAACAGTTCGGTCGAAGGGTCATGATGATTCGAAACGTCAACTCTTTTCTTCTCCGCCAATGCTGCCAGACCTGCTGAGTTTTTCCAGGTAATTCTGTTTTTGTTTTGTACCTTATCTGTCCTGTCTTCTACTCTTAATTAGCACATTCCTTTAGATAATATCACCACCTTCAACACCTCTTTGTTCTTTTGTCTGTGACAGCTTTTGGTTATCTCCACCTAATACTGGCTGCTTGTCCCAACAACACCCCCCCCCCCGCCCTTAAACCAGCTTATATTTCACCCCTTGCCTATTTTTACTTAGTTCTGTTGAAGGGTCATGAGGACTCGAAACGTCAACTGTGCTCTCCTCTGCCGATGCTGCCAGACCTGCTGAGTTTTTCCAGGTATTCTTGTTTTGTTAGGCATTTAACAAATATTTCTCAAGCATAAAAGCTCACTTCAAAGGAATTTAGACGTTGGGAGTGGTTGGATAGCAACTGGGGACTGTGGGATAGCACACCTGGTTACTGTAAGTAATCTCCTTCTACAATCCTAATCTTTATTCTTCTTTACAATCTATCTGGTTTCCTTTTTAACATTTCACCATTATCTAAATGTAAATCTAAACTGCCTGTTCTTCCCTTCTCTGTTCTGCTTTTTAAATAACGCTCATGGCCTCCCTACCCCCAGAATTTGAGCTGTGTCCAAAAGAGAATCTCTTCCGCATGCAGAGTATTAACATTCCCCTGAGTCGCTCTTTCTGCCCACTTCAATGAGAAAATTGCCTTTCTTGAAGTCTGGGCTAGAGTCCCCACTCCAGAGACTTGAGCCCATAATACAGGCCGCCTTCCTAGTGCCAGTACTGAGGGAGTGCCGCACAGTTGGAGGGTCAGTGCTGAGGGAGCACTGCACTGTCGAAGGGACAGTGCTGAGGGAGCGCCGCACTGTCGGAGGGTCAGTGCTGAGGGAGCGCTGCACTGTCGGAGCGTCAGTGCTGAGGGAGCGCCGCACAGTCGGAGGGTCAGTGCTGAGGGAGCGCCGCACTGTCGGAGGGTCAGTGCTGAGGGAGCGCCGCACTGTCGGAGCGTCAGTGCTGAGGGAGCGCCGCACTGTCGGAGCGTCAGTGCTGAGGGAGCGCCGCACAGTCGGAGGGTCAGTGCTGAGGGAGCGCCGCACAGTCGGAGGGTCAGTGCTGAGGGAGCGCCGCACAGTCGGCAGGTCAGTGCTGAGGGAGCGCCGCACAGTCGGAGGGTCAGTGCTGAGGGAGCGCCGCACAGTCGGAGGGTCAGTGCTGAGGGAGCGCCGCACAGTCGGAGGGTCAGTGCTGAGGGAGCGCCGCACAGTCGGAGGGTCAGTGCTGAAGGAGCGCCGCACAGTCGGAGGGTCAGTGCTGAGGGAGCGCCGCACAGTCGGAGGGTCAGTGCTGAGGGAGCGCCGCACAGTCGGAGGGTCAGTGCTGAGGGAGCGCCGCACAGTCGGAGGGTCAGTGCTGAGGGAGCGCCGCACAGTCGGAGGGTCAGTGCTGAGGGAGCGCCGCACTGTCGGAGGGTCAGTGCTGAGGGAGCGCCGCACTGTCGGAGGGTCAGTGCTGAGGGAGCGCCGCACTGTCGGAGGGTCAGTGCTGAGGGAGCGCCGCACTGTCGGAGGGTCAGTGCTGAGAGAGCGCCGCACTGTCGGAGGGTCAGTGCTGAGGGAGCGCCGCACTGTCGGAGGGTCAGTGCTGAGGGAGCGCCGCACTGTCGGAGGGTCAGTGCTGAGGGAACACCATACTGTCGGAGGGTCAGTGCTGAGGGAGTGCCGCACTGTCGGCAGGTCAGTGCTGAGGGAGTGCTGCACTGCTGGGGAGTCAGTACTGAGGGAGTGCCGCATTATCAGTGAGGGTCAGTACTGAGGAGGTGGTGCACTGTCTCTCTCTCACTCTCCCCTCCTTGCACTCTTGCTCTCTCACCCCTTCCTCCCTCGCACTCTCGCTCTCCTCTCCCCTTTCCTCCCCCTCTCTCCCTCTCGCTAGCAGGAATATGATAATTGGTGATTTGAGCAACATACACTGTGTCGAAACTAATCTGGGAATGAGCGAGTAGACAGAGGCTGTTGGAAGAGCATTAGTAGCCATGGATTTATTTATTCTTTGACCAAGCAGCACTCATACACAACTCCCTTCTTTCATCAGCAGTGGGTTATTAACAGCAGGACTGTTTGCAATTCCCTCTTAAATGAACAGTAAGATGCAGTAAAAGGCCTAACTCCCACGCAATAGGCATTTAGCAAAAATAACAGCAAAAACTTCCTCCTACCTCTCCCTGGACCATGACCACACCACTGAACATCAAGCCAGTGTTTCCAGGACTGTCACTGACCTCATCTCCTCTGGAGATCTTCCTTCCACAGCTTCCAACCTGATAGTCTCCCAACCTCGGAAGGCCCTCTTCTACCTCCTACCCAAAATTCACAAACAGGACTGTCCCTGCAGACCGATCATGTCAGCCTGTTCCTGCCCCACAGAACTCATTTCTCGCTATCATGACTCCATTCTCTCTCCCCTTGTCCAGTCCCTTCCCACCTACATCCGTGAATCCTCTGACACCTTACGTCACATCAACAATTTCCAGTTCCCTGGCCCCAACCGCCTCCTCTTCACCATGGACGTCCAATCCCTCTACACCTCCATCCCCCACCAGGATGGTCTGGCGCTCTCCGCTTCTTCCTCGAACAGAGGCCCGAACAATCCCCATCCACCACTACTCTCCTCTGTCTGGCTGAACTTGTTCTCACACTGAACAATTTCTCCTTCAACTCCTCTCACTTCCTCCAAATAAAAGGTGTGGCTATGGATACCCGCATGGGCCCCAGCTATGCCTGTCTCTTTATGGGGTATGTGGAACATTCCTTGTTCCAGTCCTACTCCGGCCCCCTCCCACAACTCTTTCTCCGGTACATCGTTGATTACTTTGGTGCTGCTTCATGCTCTCATCGGGACCTGGAAGAATTTATTAACTTTGCTTCCAATCTCCACCCCTCCATCATTTTCACATGGTCCATCTCTGACACTTCCCTTCCCTTCCTTGACCTCTCTGTCTCAATTTCTGGTGATAGACTGTCCACCAATATCCATTACAAGCCTACCAACTCTCACAGCTACCTTGACTACAGCTCCTCACACCCTGCTTCCTGTAAGGACTCCATCCCATTCTCTCAGTTCCTTTGCTTCCGTCGCGTCTGTTCTGATGATGCCACTTTCAAAAACAGTTCCTCTGACATGTCCTCCTTCTTCCTTAACCGAGGTTTTCCACCCACGTTGGTTGACAGGGCCCTCAACCGTGTCCGGCCCATCTCCCACGCATCCGCCCTCACGCCTTCTCCTCTCTCCCAGAAACATGTCCTCTTATCACCCCACCAGCCTCCGCATTCAAAGGATCATCCTCTGCCATTTCCACCAACTCCAGCATGATGCCACCACCAAACACATCTTCCCTTCACCACCCCCTCGGCAGCATTCCGTAGGGATCGTTCCCTCCGTGACACTCTGGTCCACTCCTCCATCACCCCCTACTCCTCAACCCCCTCCCATGGCACCTACCCATGGGACTGCAAAAGATGCAACATCTGCCCCTTCAGTTCCTCTCTCCTCACCGTCAAAGGGCCCAAACACTCCTTTCAAGTGAAGCAGCTTTTCACTTGCACTTCCCTCAACTTAGTCTACTGCATTCGTTGCTCCCAATGCGGTTTCTTCTACATTGGAGAGACCAAACGCAGACTGGGTGACCGCTTTGCAGAACACCTTCGATTTGTCCACAAGCATTATCCAGACCTTACTGTCGCTTGCCATTTCAACACTCCACCCTGCTGTCTTGCCCACATGTCTGTCCTTGGCTTGCTGCATTGTTCCAGTGAAGCTCAACGCACTGTCGGAGGGTCAGTACTGAGTGAGCGCCGCACTGTCGCAGGGTCAGTACTGAGGGAATGCCGCACTGTCGCAGGGTCTGTACTGAGGGAGTGCCGCACTGTCGCAGGGTCAGTGCTGAGGGAGTGCCGCATAGTCGGAGTGTCAGTACTGAGGGAGTGTTGCACTATCGGAGGCATCGTCTTTCAGCTGAGACGTTAAACTGAGGCCCCCGTCTGACCTCTCGGGTGGATATAAAAGATCCCATGGCCCGATTGGAAGAAGAGCTGGGGGAGGCTCAGGGTGCTCTCCCCGGAGTCCAGGGGACAATATTTAGCCCTCAACCAACATCACTTTTTTAATTTTAATAAAAAAAACCCAGATGATCTGGGCAATTATCACATCGCTGTTTGTGGGAGCTGGCTAAGCACAAATTGGCTGTTACATTTGCTACATCAGGAGGACCACACTCCCCCCAAAAAGAGTACTTCATTGGGTGTGAAATGCTTTGAGACATCCGGTGGTTGCGGAGGTGCTCGGGGGAAACGCAAGTCATTTTCCCCTTGGTCACCCTGATGTGCAACCCCCTGGGGTCACTAAAACTTGGAGCTAGCCTGACCACACCACCGCCCCCCCTCACGCCCCTCCAGAATACTATGACCTGAGCTTGTTTGCCAGTCTCCTGGGGCAATACGCCAGGTCTCAGCCAAGCTGCAGTTCCTCCCTGGGCGATCTGTACCAGCCCTCCTGGGCCAGCAACCAGGAAGAGCCAGCCTTGTAAACAGGACTGTTTACACGAGCTAAGCTGCTGCAGCTGCAAGTTGCATCTGTTCATTTTAACTTGGGTTGAATTGACAGTGCAAGGCGCAAGCAGTTTGTCCCCTCTGCTCTGTGCTGGAGTTTCTGCTCCACAAGAGCCTCCTCCCACCCACCTCTTCATCTCCCTTCCCCCCCCCCCCCCCCCCATCAACATATCCTTCAATTCCTTTCACCCTCATGTGTTTATCCAGCTCCCCCCGCCCCCTCTTCAATCCATCTCTGCTGTTTACCTCGACCGCTCGGTTTTGAATCTGAGGCTGATGGATTTTTTTGGGAGTGGGGGGGGGTCGGGTTTGGGGAACCCAGACGAGTTAAGATACAGATCAGCTGTGATCTGACTGGGCGGCCGAACAGGCTTGAGGGGCTGAATGGTCTCCTGTCACAAGGCGAAGAGGTGTCTCTTTTTCTCTCTCTCTCTCTCTCTCTCAGCTGATGCATATGTTAGCTTGACACATCCTCCACTGAATCAGAAATCGTAGGTACCCACCTCAGTGCAGTACTGAGGGAGGGCTGCACTATTGGAGCCGTCAACAGCTGAGGTACTTAAAGTGAGGCCCCCGTTTGTCTGTTTCAGATTAGTGTTTAAAGATTTATCATAGGAGCATAGAGTAGGGGCAGATGGAATACAACGTGGGGAAGTGTGAGGTCATGCACTTTGGTAAGAAGAACAGAGGCATAGACGATTTCCTAAATGGGGAGAGAATTCAGAAATCTGGAGTGCAAAGGGACTTGGGAGTCCTTGTCCAGGATTCTCCTAAGGTTAACTTGCAGGTTGAGTCAGTAGTTAGGAAGGCAAATGCAATGTTGGCATTTATTTCCGGAGGACTAGAATATAAAAGCAGGGATGTGCTGCTGAGGCTTTATAAGGCTCTGGTCAGACCACATTTAGAATATTGTGAGCAATTTTGGGCCCTGTATCTCAGGAAGGATGTTCTGGCCCTGGAGAGGGCCCAGAGGAGGTTCATGAGAACAATCCCAGGAATGAAAGGCTTAACATATGAGGAACGTTTGAGGACTCTGCGTCTATACTCGATTGGGTTTAGAAGGATGAGGGGGGATCTGATTGAAACTTACAGAATACTGAAAGGCCTGGATAGAGTGGACGTGGGGAAGATGTTTCCATTAGTAGGAGAGACTAGGACCCAAGGGCAGAGCCTCAGAGTACAGGGAAGACCTTTTAGAACAGAGATAAGGAGAAACTTCTTTAGCCAGAGAGTGGTGAATCTATGGAATTCATTGCCACAGAAGGCTGTGGAGGCCAGGTCATTGAGTGTATTTAAGACCGAGATAGTTAGGTTCTTGATTGGTAAGGGGATCAAAGGTTACGGGGAGAAGGCGGGAGAATGGGGTTGAGAAACTTATCAGCCATGATTGAATGGCGGAGCGGTCTTGATGGGTCGAATGACCTAATTTCTGCTCCTATGTCTTATGGTCTTATAATACAAAAGCAAGGTAGTTGACCTTTTATGAAACGCTGGTTCAGCCTCAGCCGGAGTATTGTGTCCAGTTCTGGGTGCCGCACTTTAGGAAGGATGTGAGGGCATTAGAGAGAGTGCGGAAAAGATTCATGAGAATGGTTCCAGGGACGAGGAGCTTCAGTTCCTTGGGTGAAGGGACGGTTGCCAAATTTGCTGATGACACAAAGTAGGAAAGTAAATTGTGAAGAGGACATGAGAAGGCTACAAACAGATATGGGTAGGTTAAGTGAGTGGGCAAAGATCTGGCAGATGAATTTAATGTGGGGAAATTGTCCGGAAGAATAAAAGAGAAGCATATTATCTAAATGGTGAGAGTGTGCAGAGGGATCTGGGTGTCCTGGTGCATGAATCACAAAAGGCTAATATGCAGGTACAGCAAGTGATTAGGAAAGTTAACTGAATGTTATCATTTATTGCAAAGGGAATTGAATATAAAAGTAGGGAGGTTACCATAAGACCATAAGATATAGGAGCAGAAATTAGGCCATTCGGCCCATCGAGTCTGCTCCGCCATTCAATCATGGCTGATAAGTTTCTCAACCTCATTCTCCTGCCTTCTCCCCGTAACCTTTGATCCCAGTTACACTTCCTTCGTACAGGGCACTGGTTGAAACCACCTTTGGAGTACTGTGTGCAGTACTGGTAACCTTATTTAAGGAAGGGTGTAAATGCATTGGGAGCAGTTCAGAGGTTTACCAGACTAATACCAGGAATGGGTGGGTTGTCTCATGAGGAAAGGTTGGACAGGCTGGGCTTGTATCTGCTGGAGTTTAGAAGAGTAAGAGGCGACTTGATTGAAACCTGTAAGATCCTGAGGGGTCTTGACAGGGTGGATATGGAGAGGGTGTTTCCCCTTGTAGGAGAATCTAGCACTTGGGGTCACTGTTTAAAAACAAGGGGTCGTCCATTTAAAACAGAGATGAGGCGAATTTTTTCTCTCAGAGGGTCGTGAGTCTTTGGAACTCTCTTCCTCAAAAGGTGGTGGAAGCAGAGTCCTTGAATATTTTTAAGGCAGAGGTGGATAGATTCTTGGTAAGCGAGGGGGTGATAGGTTATCGGGGGGTGGATGGGATGTAGATTTCGGGTGACGATCAGATCAGTCGTGATCTTATGAAATGGTGGAGCAGGCTCGAGGGGCTGAATGGCCTCACTCCTGCTCCTTACTCGTGTGGTAGATTGGAGAAGCTGGGGCTGTTCTCCTTGGAGAAGTGGAGGCTGAGCGGGGACTCGATAGAGGTGTTCAAAATCAGGCCAGGGCCTGGTCAGAGTGGACAGGGAGAAACTCTTCCCATCGGCGGAAGGATCGAGAACCAGTGGGACACAGATTTTAGGGCGATTGCAGCAAAGACGACGCGGGGAGAAACATTTTCACACGGGGTCTGGAATGCGCTGCCCGAGAGTGTGTGGGGGGGAGGCAGGTTAAGTCGAGGTTTTCTAAAAGGGAGTTGCACCGTTATCTGAACAGAGAAAACATTGGCGGGGCCACAGGACAAAAGGCAGGGCGAGGCACCAGGTGAATTGCCCCTTCAGAGGGCCAGTACAAGACATGACGGGCCCAATGGCCTCCTGTGCTGTAACCGTCCTCTGATTCCACTCTACCCCTGCTTGGCTGCTGTTTGGAAGAGGAGGCGTGTGAGGAGTTACCCTCACCCCCCCCTCCCCACCATCTCCGCTCTGTCCAGGCCAGAGTTCAGCAAACACCACCAGGGACTGGGTGAAATAGTCAACGTAGCTGGAAAAAAAATGAATGCTGTCAATTCCTCTGGTGTCTGATGGAAGGACACGGTTACATTTCTCTAGCACCTTTCACCCCCTCAGCACATCCCAAAGTGCTTCACAGCCAATGAAGCCACTTCTCGTGTCTGCTGTTGTAATGTGGCAGCCAGTTTGCGCACAGCAAGCTCCCGCAAGCAGCGATGTGATAATGACCCAGGTCATCTTGTCTTTTTTTTGGTAACGCTTGTCGAGAGATAAATATTGGCCCCAGGACCCCAGAGAGAACACACGGCGCTCTCTCGGCGTGGAGCCTCGGGGATGCGGCGCTCCCTCCCAAGGGAAATGCCAGCTTGGATTGTGGGCTCAAGTATCTGGAGTGGTGTCTGGAACCCAGGACCTTCTGACCCGGAGGTGAGAGAGAGCGACTCACCGAGCCACGGTTGAATTGCACACACACCACTTCAGTAAGCTCCTGCGGACATCAGAGATGTCCTGTGAATGCCTCTTTGTTCGTACTCCTTGTCCAAGGCTTTGCGAAAGTGTTTCGAAACAGCTTCCTGCAAGTGTTCTCTCGAACTCTGCTGGACTGACTCTCAGAACGACGCTCATTACCAGCGAGTGGTTGTGATCTGGAAGGCGCTGCCTGAAAGGGCGGTGGAAGCAGATTCAATAGGAACTTTCAAAAAGGGTGGGATGGGAATTGGATAAATACGCAAAGGGGAAAAGTTTGCAGGGATATGGGGGAAAGAGCAGGGGCTGAGTGAGTGAGACTAATCGGATAGTTCTTTCAAAGAGCTGGCACAGACACAATGGGCCGAATGCCCCCCCCCCCCCCCTGCTGTGCTGTGTGATTTTATGCTTTGCTGTCCTCTCTACCCCCCCACCCACCACCACCAGTGTCAGAGTAAAATACAGTATTTTTCAGAGCGATTGACAGCCTGAGTGGGCGACCGCAGCAGAACTGTGATCCCTTGCTGGAGTCGAGAGAAGGCTTGTGTTGAGTTGGCGCGTTTGGCAACCTCAAGCGCCCTCCAGCCTCCCCCAAGCACTTTACAGCCAATTAAGTATTTCTGAAGAGTTGGTCACTGCTGGTGATATATGAAATGCAGTAGCCAACTTGCGCACAGCCAGGTCCCAAAAACATCAGTGTGATCTGTTTTTTTTTAGTGATGCTCATTGAAGGATAACTATTGGCCCCAGGTCACTGGGGAGAACGCAGATGGGGACCTTGGTTTAATGTCTCATTGGAAAGATGGTACCTCCGACAGTGCGGCGCTCCCTCACTGCTGACCCTCCGACAGTGCGGCGCTCCCTCACTGCTGACCCTCCGACAGTGCGGCGCTCCCTCACTGCTGACCCTCCGACAGTGCGGCGCTCCCTCACTGCTGACCCTCCGACAGTGCGGCGCTCCCTCACTGCTGACCCTCCGACAGTGCGGCGCTCCCTCGTTGCTGACCCTCCGACAGTGCGGCGCTCCCTCACTGCTGACCCTCCGACAGTGCGGCGCTCCCTCACTGCTGACCCTCCGACAGTGCGGCGCTCCCTCACTGCTGACCCTCCGACAGTGCGGCGCTCCCTCACTGCTGACCCTCCGACAGTGCGGCGCTCCCTCACTGCTGACCCTCCGACAGTGCGGCGCTCCCTCACTGCTGACCCTCCGACAGTGCGGCGCTCCCTCACTGCTGACCCTCCGACAGTGCGGCGCTCACTCACTACTGACCCTACGACAGTGTGGCGCTGCCACACTACTGGCAGTGGGAGTGTCGGTCTGGTTTATGGGCTCGGGTCTCTGGAGTGGGGACTCGAACCCACGATCTTCTAACTCTGAGGCAAGAGATAGAGTTAGCCACTGAGCCACAGGTGGCCAGGATAACACTTCAGGACACTTGAATCTTTTTTTGTGTGTGCGTGGATCTACGATTGTGCTAAAGAGTTTCATTAACTTGATGAACTCTCTTGCCTTCCTGTCATTTGGAATCAATGATTAAATCAGTCAAAATGAAATGGAGTAATTTTTCTGCCATTCCTTCAGTCTGTTAGTTCAAGTTAAGCTTTCTCGTTTGTTTTTTTGCCTCTCTCTCTGTGTTTATCTCTCTCTCTCTCTGTGTTTATCTCTCTCTCTCTCTCTGTGTTTATCTCTCTCTCTCTGTCTGTGTTTATCTCTCTCTCTCTGTCTGTGTTTCTCTCTCTCTCTGTCTGTGTTTCTCTCTCTCTCTGTCTGTGTTTCTCTCTCTCTCTCTGTGTTTATCTCTCTCTCTCTCTCTGTGTTTATCTCTCTCTCTCTCTGTCTGTGTTTCTCTCTCTCTCTGTCTGTGCTTCTCTCTCTCTCTCTCTCTCTCTGTCTGTGTTTTTCTCTCTCTCTCTGTCTGTTTCTCTCTCTCTCTGTCTGTGTTTCTCTCTCTGTCTGTTTCTCTCTCTTTCTCTCTGTCTGTGTCTGTGTTTTTCTCTCTCTCTCTCTGTGTCTGTGTTTCTCTCTCTGTCTGTCTGTGTTTCTCTCTCTCTCTCTGTCTGTTTCTCTCTCTCTCTCTCTCTGTCTGTCTGTGTTTCTCTCTCTCTCTCTCCCTGTCTGTCTCTCTGTCTGTGTTTCTCTCTCTCTCCCTCTGTCTGTGTTTCTCTCTCTCTCTCTCTCTGTCTGTGTTTCTCTCTCTGTGACGTGCTAACTGATTTCTCTGTCTCTCTCCCCCCCCCACCTCACAGGGCTACACCTCGTTTTGGAATGACTGCATCTCAGCAGGGCTGCGTGGCTGCATCCTGGTGGAGCTGGCTCTGAGAGGCCGCATACAGCTGGAACCTGCCACCCTGCGGCGGAAGAGCCTGCTCAACCGCAAGGTGGGTGCCTGTGGGCAGTGTGGCATCGCTGGGGACAGGAAAGGACACAATGCAAGGCTGTCAGTGTTTGGGGGAGGGGGGGTGGTGTAGAGAGACGGTGGGAGAAGGGGGGAGACGGTGGGAGAAGGGGGGAGACGGTGGGAGAAGGGGGGAGACGGTGGGAGAGGGGGGGAGACGGTGGGAGAGTGGGGAGACGGTGGGAGAAGGGGGGAGACGGTGGGAGAAGGGGGGAGACGGTGGGAGAGGGGGGGAGACGGTGGGAGAGTGGGGGGGAGGTGATGACGGTGGGGGAGGGGGGACACAGAACTGCCTGCTCGGACTTCTGACTCCTTGTGGTTTCAGGTTCTGTTCAAGTCGGATGCTCCAACTGGGGATGTCCTCCTAGACGAAGCCTTGAAGCACATCAAAGCCACGGAACCAACTGAGACAGTCCAGAACTGGATTGAGCTGCTCACAGGTAATGGGTGTGTGCAGCTTCCTGCTTTCTAAACCGTGTGCCCACTGTGACTCCACTCCATTGTCTCAGGCCCCCTGTGACCACTGGGGTGGGGGGGGGGGGGTGATGATATTTGGGTGAAAGAGTATTTGAACGGGGTCTGGATGGGGGGGGTAGGGGGGCGGGCTTCAGTTATTGAATGGGGAAGGGAAAGAAGTTGAATCTGCCCTTATTCTCCCCCCTCCTTTACCCCCCCCCCATTCTCCCCTCTCCTTTACCCCCCCATTCTCCCCCTCTTTACCCCCCATTCTCCCCCTCTCCTTTATTCCCCCCATTCTCCCCCTCTCCTTTATTCCCCCCATTCTCCCCCTCTCCTTTATTCCCCCCCATTCTCCCCTCCTTTATTCCCCCCCCCATTCTCCCCCTCTCCTTTACCCCCCATTCTCCCCCTCTCCTTTACCCCCCCATTCTCCTCTCCTTTACCCCTCATTCTCCTCCTCTCCTTTACCCCCCATTCTCCCCCTCTCCTTTATTCCCCCCATTCTCCCCCTCCTTTATTCCCCCATTCTACCCCCTTCCTTTATTCCCCCACATTCTCCCCCTCCTTTATTCCCCCCCATTCTCCCCTCTCCTTTACCCCCCATTCTACCCCTCTCCTTTACTCCCCATTCTCCCCCTCTCCTTTATTCCCCCCATTCTCCCCCTCTCCTTTACACCCCCATTCTCCCCCTCTCCTTTACCCCCCCATTCTCCCCCTCTCCTTTATTCCCCCCATTCTCCCCCTCTCCTTTATTCCCCCCATTCTCCCCCTCTCCTTTATTCCCCCCCATTCTCCCCTCCTTTATTCCCCCCCATTCTCCCCCTCTCCTTTACCCCCCATTCTCCTCCTCTCCTTTACCCCTCATTCTCCTCCTCTCCTTTACCCCCCATTCTCCCCCTCTCCTTTATTCCCCCCATTCTCCCCCTCCTTTATTCCCCCCATTCTCCCCCCTTCTTTATTCCCCCCATTCTATTCCCCTCCTTTATTCCCCCACATTCTCCCCCTCCTTTATTCCCCCCCATTCTCCCCCTCTCCTTTACCCCCCATTCTACCCCTCTCCTTTACCCCCATTCTCCCCCTCTCCTTTATTCCCCCCATTCTCCCCCTCTCCTTTACCCCCCATTCTCCCCCTCTCCTTTACCCCCCATTTCTCCCCTCTCCTTTACCCCCCATTCTCCCTCTCTCCTTTATTGCCCCCATTCTCCCCCTCTCCTTTTTCCCCCCATTCTCCCTCTCTCCATTATTCCCCCCATTCTCCCTCTCTCCTTTATTCCCCCCATTCTCTCCCTCCTTTATTCCCCCCCATTCTCCCCCTCTCCTTTATCTCCCCCTCTCCTTTACCACCCCCCCACTCAGGATTATCTATTTACAGGCCTTGTTTGAGGTTCTAATTGGGCCTGAGAGTGCAGTCTGATAGACCACTCCCACACCAAAGAAAAGCCCCAAGATTTAAAGGGACCTTGCAGCTGTCAGTCCGAGCTCCATGGCGGCCGTTAGCTGCCTCGGAGTCTGCAACCCTAAAATCTCACCCGGCGACCCCCAGCTTTGGAAGCCCTGCGGTAGTGGGAGGTCAGGCAGTGAGTAACGGCTCGCTGGGAGGTGGTGGGGTGGTTGCTGAAGAGCCTGGTCCCTTAGTCGTCTCCAACGTGGGAGTGAACGTATTTATACCACTGTCCCTTCGACAGGCTGGATGTGTATGGGCAAGTGAACCAGGTGTGGCTCAACCAGCCCCCTGCCCTGTCCCAGACGCAGCGATCCCCTCCCCCTGTCTCTCCACTAGTCTCCAGCTAGGCTGGGACTGACCGCCTGGTTCCACTGTCCTCTGCCTGACCACAGCCTGCATGCAATAGCATCCCTCCCTGCACGCGTTCCCTCCGGTGTCACCCAAGGATCTTTCTTTGGCGCATCACCCACACCCCTCCTGTTTCTCGTCTCCGCGATGCTGCCCCTCAGCCACATCATCTGAACCCACGATGGAGGGTTCGCTGTGACAGCGGTCTCTCTCCCTCGTCTCGAGCCCTCCACTCACCTTGTTTGTACTCGTCCCAGTCCTGGGTGAGACGGTGTTTCTTCTCGTTAGACACTACAAAGCCCACAACTGTGGCCCCAGCCTTCCCGCCCTCCCCCAACTTCTTTTGCTCCACCATTGGCGGCCGTGCCTTCAGCTGCCTGGGGCCCTAAGCTCTGGAATTCCCTCCCTAAACCTCTCCGCCTCTCTTTCTGCCTCTCTCTCTCTCTGTCTTTCTACCACTCTCTCTCTCTTTCTGCCTCTCTCTCTCTCTCTCTTTCTGCCTCTCTCTCTCGCTCTCTCTCTCTTAAAATCGACCCCTCTGACCGAGCTTTTGTCCCTAAGTATCTCCTTATGTGGCTCGGAGTCAAATTCTGTCTGTGTAGAATTTTGCAATGTTACATTGCATTAAAGGTGCTATACAGCTGTATGTAGGTTATTGTTTTTGTAAGAAAGCTCGGAGCACTGCGCACAGTTCTGGTCTGGTTAGACCACACTCGGAGCGCTGTGCACAGCTCTGGTCTGGTTAGACCACACTCGGAGCGCTGTGCACAGTTCTGGTCTGGTTAGACCACACTCGGAGATACTGTGCACAGTTCTGGTCTGATTAGACCACACTCAGAGCACTGCGCACAGTTCTGGTCTGGTTAGACCACACTCGGAGATACTGTGCACAGTTCTGGTCTGGTTAGACCACACTCAGAGATACTGTGCACAGTTCTGGTCTGGTTAGACCACACTCAGAGATACTGTGCACAGTTCTGGTCTGGTTAGACCACACTCGGAGCGCTGTGCACAGTTCTGGTCTGGTTAGACCACACTCAGAGATACTGTGCACAGTTCTGGTCTGGTTAGACCACACTCGGAGATTCTGTGCACAGTTCTGGTCTGGTTAGACCACACTCGGAGATACTGAGCACAGTTCTGGTCTCCACATTATAAAAATGCAAAATCATTTTTACAAGAACGATACCAGAACTGGGAGGTTATAACTATCAGGAAAGGCTGAACAGGCCGGGGGCTCTTCTCTCTAGAAAAGAGACGGCTGAGGGGGTGACCTGTTCGAGGTCTTTAAAATTGTGAAAGGATTTCAAAAGGGTCGACGTAGAGAAAATGTTTCCACTTGTAGTGGAGAGAAACCAGAACTAGGGGAGTCATCAATATAAGAGTCACAAATAAATCCGATGTGGAATTCAGGAGAAACTTCTTTACCCAGTGAGCGGGGAGAATGTGGGGCTCGCTCCCATAGGGAGTGGTTGAGGTGAGTCAGAGATGGATTGAAGTGGGGTGGTGGCGGTGGTGGCGGTGGCGGCGGCGGTGGTGGCGGTGGCGGTGGTGGCGGTGGCGGCTGCGGCTGCTGGATAAACACACGAGGGAGAAAGGAATAGGATATGTTGATGGGGAGACATGGAGGAGGCTGGTGTGGAGCAGAAGCACCAGCATGGAGCAGAGGGGCTGAACGGCCTGTTTCTGTGCTGGGAATTCTACGGGACGAAACTCAGTTGCCTCTAAAACAAGCCCAGGGTTCATGATAAACCCGCACTCATTTTTTCTGATGTAGGCAGTGTATGATAGGGTAGATGTAGAGAAGGCGTTTCCACTTGTTGGGAGGGAGACCGGAACGAGGTAGTCATCGATATAGGACAGTCGCTAATAAACCCAGTGGGGAACTCAGGAGAAACTTCTTTCCCCAGAGAGTGGGGAGATTGTCTACTTGAACTGCTGCCTTCAGGGACCTGCGTACTTGTACGCTAATATTTCCTCTGCTTCTTCTGTTTTACCTCACCTGTCGTTTTTTGTTTTCCACGCCTCGTCCCCACCGAACCAGGTGAAACGTGGAACCCGCTGAAGCTGAACTACCAGATCCGCAACGTGCGCGAGCGGCTGGCCAAGAGCCTGGTGGAGAAGGGCGTCCTGACGACGGAGAAGCAGAACTTCCTGCTCTTCGACATGACCACCCACCCGGTGACCAACGACACGCTCAAGCAGCGGCTCATCAAGAAGCTGCAGGACGCCTTCCTGGACAAGTGGGTGAAGGACCCGCAGCGCATGGACAGGCGGCTGCTGGCCCTCGTCCTGCTGGCCCACAGCTCGGACGTTTTGGAGAACGCCTTCGTCCCCCTCCTGGACGACCAGTACGAGCTGGCCACCGGCCGGTCCCGCGAGCTCCTGGAACTGAACCCGGACGTGGAGTGCAGCAAACCAAACGCCAATGAAATGATCTGGGCTGTCATGGCCGCTTTCTCTAAGTAACAATGGGCCCTTTTTTCTCCCCCCCCCCCCACCCCCAAACCCCCTTACTCTTTCTTTATTTTTTCTCTCTCGAAAGCCTGAAAAATTTCACTGGCCAAGTCGGATGAGGATGGGCGGTGGGGGGGTGGGGGGGGGGGGGTTTAATTAGCATGCAAAATGTAACCAGCAGTCCTTTGCAGCGTTCGCTTTCCATTTCCCCCTTCTTCTGGGACGCAGTATCATGGGTGTTGGTAGCTCTACGAGGGCCAATAGGGCCTCTGAGTGATTTTTTAACTCTTCCCATCCCTTTCTCGACCGCAGGTGTCGAGCCAGTTGCCCCGTCGTTGCTACCTATGCTGTGACGGAGGAGGGGGGGATGGTGGTGGTGGCGGTGGTGGAGATGGGGGTACAAATTATCCCGGTGGATTTGCCCTGCTAAGCCATTCGAGGGGAAGCGAGCCTTTTTCCTCCTAACCCTTTGTCCAGGGCGATCCTTCTAGCTGTTGACGTCTTTTTTGGAGTTGGGGGGGGGGGGGTTGGTGGGGAGCTGTAGCCATATTTGACGGCAGCGCTGCAGTACTTCTTTTTGGCCACCAGGGTGTCCGCACTGCTCCTTGGCGCCCCCTTATGACATGAATCCAGTACCGCAAAGGCAGCAAATTGGGCCCTTTCTTCGCTTCCACCTCCCCAAGGCAGTATGGCTTGTGGGGGAGGGAGGGGATAACTGTTGAAGCTCTTTCATTTGAAAGCAAATCCTAACCTAATGCCTTATAATCATCTTTGTTGTTGGGAGAGTTTCGATTTGTTTGTAAGTCCAATTTTCTTTTCCCTCTCTCTCTCTCTCTCTCTCTCTCTGTCAAAATGTTCTGAAACCCTGAGTCAATGTCTTGTTTCCGTTTTAAGGGGTCCAGCTCCCCGACCTTGGACTGTCCCGCTCTGTGACATCATTGGTTCCGGACAGCATCAGGCTGTACTCCGCCAGTGACATCATCATTGGGCTGCCCCATTGTTGTAAGATAGGGGGGTTTGTGGGGGTGGGGGGGGGTGGGGGGGAGAACAGATTTGAACCTTGGCAATAAGTTTGACTGTTCACATAAGGTGATTGGGTCCAGATATTTTCCTGCGCGCGAGGCCGTGGGGCGGCCACTGTTTCTTATCCCCTTTCGGCCGGACAGGTTGTTGGGATGGTGGTGGAACTGAACGCGGGCAAGAGAAATGGGCACCAGACTGGGTATTGCTGTCCCCTCCCAGCCTTAGCCCCCTCTACAGGCCTGCCTGGGACCGACTGGTGAGTGCAGCAGCAAACCCCCCCCCAACCACCCCCCACACGTCAATGGACGCCTATGGCTCATCTTGTTCACTGGCTCCATAAGCTGGTGACCTCTGCCCACAGTCTGGATCTCTAATCCTGGTGCAGGAATCATAGTCCCTCGAAGGGTGATCTCTCTTGCTTGGCATACGATGTCCAAGTGGTAGGTTCACCTTCTCTTCAGATCTGTCAGAGGGTTCTCTGACTCTCTCTCTCTCTCTCTCTCTCTTTCTCCCTCTTTCCTTCTCCCCTTGTTCTCTCACTGTCTCTCTCTTGTTCACTCTCTCGTTCCCCATTTTCTTTCTCTATCTCTTTCCCCCCAATTTTCTCTCTCTTCCCCCCCAATTTTCTCTCTCGCCCCCATTTTCTCTCTCCCTCTCCCTCCCTTCCCCCCATTTTCTCTCTCCCCCTCTCTCTCCCCCCATTTTCCCTCTCTCTCCCCCCATTTTCCCTCTCTCTCCCCCCATTTTCCCTCTCTCTCCCCCCATTTTCCCTCTCTCTCCCCCCATTTTCCCTCTCTCTCTATTCCCCATTTTCCCTCTCTCTCTATTCCCCATTTTCCCTCTGTCTTTCTCTTCCCCTCATTTTCTCCCTCTCTCTCTTTGTTCCCTCCCATTTTCTTTTTCTCTGTCTCTCTCTCTCTCTCTCTCTCTCTCTCTCACTCCCTCTCCCCCTCTCCCTCTCTCTCTCTCTCTCTCTCTCTCTCTCTCTCTCTCTCTCTCTCCTCACCCACCCGCAATTCTCTGGATCTCAGGCTGGTGCCTTTTTTTCAATCCCGCCCCCCTCTCCTGAAGGCTTCTCCGGGTTGGGGTGGGGGGGGGGGGGGGGGGGTGGCGAGTGGTGAGATGGGTTCCGGCTGCCACTAACGCCCCCGCCCCCACCTTCACGGCTCCCAGGCGCCGAGGTGGGTGGGAAGGGCGGAAACTGTCTGACTGTGGAAGGAAGCACGGCCGACCCCGGCCTGGGGGGGGGGGGTATTGAGCTGAAAGCGGGGGCGGTGGGTGATCCCGATCGTGCTAAAACCAACGCGACCCCTCTTTCATCCCGTGAAGCGTTTCGGATTGACGGCGACGAGTGACTGAATCTGCTTGGGCAGTCGGCTGGGGCTCTTCCTGTGGCATCGTATGTGGACCACCCCGTTCAGGAGGGGGTGAGAATTTAAGAAGGGACCCCACGTGTTCAAGGAAACCCCCCCCCCCCCCCCCCAACACTGCCTACCCGCTCTAATTTTCACCAGGGTGTTTCTGGAGAGTTAGAAAGAACTCGATGTTAGTAATTTGTTAAGTTGCAATTCACTTGGAGTAATCTTTTTTTTTTCCCACCCCCACCTCTATGGTTCAGTATGTAATCAAAGAGACTCTGTAAAATAAATTTAAACTAGTTTAACAATTAATTTTTTTCTAACCAGCTCCTGGATGACGTGTCATTGCTCTCTTTCAGCTCCCAGCTTTGAGGTTGCGGCACCCCCTTTCCAAAGGGATTTCTGTAGCGCCTCTTTGTGAGGGAGAACGTCCCCGAGACGCCTCACAGCAGCGTTATTGGACAGAATCTGACCCCCGAGCCGCGTGAGGAGATATTAGGGACAGGGTGACCAAAAACTCAGTCAGAGAGGCCGGTTTTAAGGGGCGTCTTAAAGGAGTAGAGAGAGAGAGAGAGAGAGAGAGGGGGGTGGAGAGGTTTGGGGAGGGAATTCCAGAGCTCAGGGCGCCCCCCCCCCCCCCCCCCCCCTCAGGCAGCTGAAGGCACGGCCGCCAATGGTGGAGCGATGGGAATCGGGGGATGGGCAAGAGGCCAGAGGGTTGTAGGGGCTGGAGGAGGTTACAGAGATAGGGAGGGGTGTAGGGGCTGGAGGAGGTTACAGAGATAGGGAGGGGTGTAGGGGCTGGAGGAGGTTACAGAGGTAGAGAGGGTTGTAGGGGTTGGAGGAGGTTACAGAGAGGGAGGGATGTAGGGGCTGGAGGTTACAGAGATAGGGAGGGGTGTAGGGGCTGGAGGAGGTTACAGAGATAGGGAGGGGTGTAGGGGCTGGAGGAGGTTACAGAGATAGGAGTGTCGCGGCTGGAGGAGGTTACAGAGATAGGGAGGGGTGTAGGGGCTGGAGGAGGTTGCAGAGATAGGGAGGGGTGTAGGGGCTGGAGAAAGTTATAGAGATAGGGAGGGGTGTAGGGGCTGGAGGAGGTTACAGAGATAGGGAGGGGTGTAGGGGCTGGAGGAGGTTACAGAGATAGGGAGGGGTGTAGGGGCTGGAGAAAGTTATAGAGATAGGGAGGGGTGTAGGGGCTGGAGGAGGTTACACAGATAGGGAGGGATGTAGGGTCTGGATGAGGTTACAGAGATAGGGAGGGGTGTAGGGGTTGGAGGAGGTTACAGAGATAGGGAGGGGTGTAGGGGCTGGAGGAGGTTACAGAGATAGGGGTGTAGGGGCTGGAGGAGGTTACAGAGATAGGGAGGGGTGTAGGGGCTGGAGGAGGTTACAGAGATAGGGAGGGGTGTAGGGGCTGGAGGAGGTTACAGAGATAGGGAGGGGGTGCCATTGGCTGTGAAGTGCTTTGGGATGTCCAAATGCTGGGAAAGAGTCTATAGAAATGTAAGTGTTTTCTTTCTGAGCTGCTTGACCTCTGGGTGGGGGCTGGATGTGCAGGTGCACAAGATCCTGTGAGCACTCGTGGGAGAAGAATGGGAGGGTGGGGGAATTCTCCCGCTGTCCTGCGGCCCAGCCTCACTAAATCAGATAATCTGGTCAGTAGATCGGTGGGGTGCTGGCTGTGTGCCAATTAGCTGCCACATTTGCACACTAACAGTGAGTACACTTCATTAAAAAGCCCTTCATTGGCTATAATGTGTTTTGAGGTTCATGAAAGGTGCTAAAGGAAATTCTGTACCACAGACGGTGCCTCTAGTGTTGGGGTGGACACCTTCCCCATCCCCTCCCCCTCACCCACCCGCTTCCATTCATGGCCGTGGTTTGTTTTATGTCCGCCTGAGAGGGCAGATGGGTGGGTTCAATTTAACATCTTAACCCCTAAAGACAGCACCTCTGACAGTGCAGCAGTCCCTCAGTACTGATCCTCTGACAGAGCGGCGCTCCCTCAGTACTGACCCTCCAACAGTACAGCCCTCCCTCAGTACTGACCCTCCGACAATGTGGCCCTCCCTCAGTACTGACCCTCCGACAGTGTGGCGCTCCCTCAGTACTGACCCTCCGACAGTGTGGTCCTCCCTCAGTACTGACCCTCCAACAGTGCGGCCCTCCCTCAGTACTGACCCTCCGACAATGTGGCCCTCCCTCAGTACTGACCCTCCGACAGTGTGGCGCTCCCTCAGTACTGACGTTCCGACAGTGTGGTCCTCCCTCAGTACTGACCCTCCGACAGTGCGGCCCTCCCTCAGTACTGACCCTCCGACAGTGTGGCGCTCCCTCAGTACTGATCCTCTGACAGAGCGGCGCTCCCTCAGTACTGACCCTCCGACAGTGCGACGCTCCCTCAGTACTGACACCGGGCAGTCAAGTTTGGGAATTAAACACACAAACCTCTGACTCTGGTGAAAGATCTACCCATTGTTTTAAAAAGTTTAATATATTTCAGCAGCTGCACTGCAGCAGGCCGTGAATTATAATAGTAATTTTTGGGCCGGAGGTATTTTTAAATGACGAAGCTACAGTACCTTGACCCTCCATGTGGTGAGCTATTAAAGTGATCAGCTCTCAACTGTGCCACCATCAGGAATGGTGTGATTTTGCAGCCCTGGTCCAGAAATGTCGACCATTCAGTCCCAACCTGTCTCTGTTGGTATTTACCCTCCACACAAGCAATATAGTCCGTATCACATTCGCCCACTCAATTAAATTTGCACATAGCAAGCTCCCACCAGCAGCAGTGTGGTTGTGACCCAGATCATCTGTTTTTTGTTTAGTGATGTTGGTTGAGGGATTAATATTGGCCCAGGACACTGGGGAGAATTCTCCACTACCCAATCCCCACCCCAGCCTTTCATTAGTGGCTGTGGGATCTCTCACGTCCACCTGAGGTGGCAGGCGGGGCTTCGGTTCGACGTCTCACCCGAAAGGCAGTGCAGCACTCTCTCAGTACTGGCACTGGGCGTGTCCGCCCGGACTATGGGGCTCGGGTGTCTGGAGTGGGGACTCAAACTCCTGACCTTCTGACTCAGAGGTGAGAGAGAGCGACCCACTGAGCCATTTCCTCAACTAAGCTTTTATCATTTATCTCCAACAGCCTCAGTTATGAGTCGTCTGGACTAATGATTAGAAAGCTCCTTTTCTGGTGGTGGATATTTGAATGAGTATGTCTGTGTGTGCCTCTCTTGCCCGCTCGCTTCCCCCCACTGTCTCTTTCTCTCACTCTCTATCTCTCTCTCTCTCACGCGCCCGCTCTCTCTTTGCCCCTGTCCCTTTGCAGCAATGATTGCAGCCTTCATGTCACCACTAAACCTTTTCAGTGTTAACACAAGGCCGAGGTATTGCCAGGTGGGATCTGAAATTATAGGAACGGAAAGAGGTTGCCTAGCCCCTCAAGTCTGTCCTGACAACCCCCCCCCCCCCCCCCCATTCAATCGGTGCGTGGCTGATGCATGCTTCGTACCCCTGAAGAGAGAGATATGCTGCCAAAGCTTTTTGTCCGGTGTTCGTCGGTGCGAAAGGGTGCAGAGTGTCAAATTTCAGCCTGCTAACCGATTAGCGCCCGTTTCTCCTGTTGTAGTCCTTTGAAATTTGGTATTCTTGTGTTTGTCCTGGTGAGCGCAGGATGAAAAGCTTCGACAACATGTCTCCCTGTCCAGCGGTTATCCCAACTCTGTTTAACCCGCCTCGGCCCCGTATCCCTGGATAACCCTTATCTTAACAAAAACCTTGCAGCACAGGAGGAAGAGGCCATTCGACCCATTGGGCCCGTACTGGCCCTTCGAAAGAGCTATCCAGTTAGCCCCGCTCTTTCCCTCTCGTCATCGCCCCGAAGTTTCTCTGCCCCCCCTCCCGCCCTATCCCTGCAAATTTTTCCCCTTCAAGTATTTGTCCGATTTCCCCCTTGTGAAAGTTCCTATTGAATCTGCTCCCATCGGCCTTTTCAAGTGGAGAACTCGGCCTAAGCCAGGGATGTGCCCGGGCCTCCAGTTGTGTCTGGCAGCTGGACGCAACCACTTAGGCTTAAGGCCATAAGACATAGGAGCAGAAATTAGGCCATTCAGCCCATCGAGTCTGCTCCGCCTTTCAATCATGGCTGATAAGTTTCTCAACCCCATTCTCCCGCCTTCTCCCCGTAACCTTTGATCCCCCCCTTACCAATCAAGAACCTATCTATCTCGGTCTTAAATACACTCAATGACCCGGCCTCCACAAACTTCTGTGGCAATGAATTCCATAGATTCACCACTCTCTGGCTAAAGAAGTTTCTCCTCATCTCTGTTCTAAAAGGTCTTCCCTTTACTCTGAGGCTGTGCCCTCGGGTCCTAGTCTCTCCCACTAATGGAAACATCTTCCCCACGTCCACTCTATCCAGGCCTTTCAGTATTCTGTAAATTTCAGTCAGATCCCCCCTCATCCTTCTAAACTCCACTGAGTATAGACCCAGAGTCCTCAAACGTTCCTCGTATGTTAAGCCTTTCATTCCTGGGATCATTCTCGTGAACCTCCTCTGGACCCTCTCCAGGGACAGCACATCCTTCCTGAGATACGGGGCCCAAAATTGCTCACAATATTCTAAATGTGGTCTGACCAGAGCCTTATAAAGCCTCAGCAGCACATCCCTGCTTTTATAATCTAGTTCTCTCGAAATAAATGCTAACATTGCATTTGTCTTCCTAACTATTGCGTCAACCTGCAAGTTAACCTTAAGAGAATCCTGGACTGGGGCTCCTAAGTCCCTTTGCACTCCAGATTTCTGAATTCTCTCCCCATTTAGAAAATAGTCTATGCCTCTATTCTTCCTACCAAAGTGCATGACCTTACACTTCCCCACGTTGTATTCCATCTGCCACTTTGCCCATTCTCCTAACCTGTCCAAATCCTTCTGCAGCCTCCCAGCCTCCTCAATACTACCGGTCCCTCCACCTATCTTTGTATCATCTGCAAACTTAGCCAGGATGCCCTCAGTTCCTTCATCTAGATCATTAATGTATAAAATGACAAGTTGTGGTCCCAACACTGACCCCTGCGGAACTCCACTAGTCACCGGCTGCCATCCTGAGAAGGACCCCCTTATCCCCACTCTCTGCCTCCTGCCAGACAGCCAATCTTCTATCCATGCTAATACCTTGCCTCTAACACCATGGGCTCTTATCTTACTGAGCAGCCTCCTGTGCGGCACCTTGTCAAAGGCCTTCTGGAAGTCCAAGTAGATAACATCCATTGGCTCCCCTTTGTCTAACCTACTCGTTACATCCTCAAAGAATTCTAACAGATTTGTCAGGCATGACCTCCCCTTGATGAAACCATGCTGACTTTGCCCTATTTTACCATGCACTTCCAAGTATTCTGAAATCTCATCCTTAATAATGGACTCTTAAGACCTTACCAACGACTGAGGTCAGGCTAATCGGCCTGTAATTTCCCGTGGAGGTGATGAGGGTGGGCAGTGGGTGGTGTCTGCACGTGTTATTCAGTGGATACTCTAACGGGAGTTATGCTGAGTTTTCATACGCCACTGGTTGTGTCTCCACTGAAAAATTGACAATTCCAGACCTAGCAGAGGAGATTTACCCAGAATGGGACTCGGGATGAGGGGCTTCAGTTCATGTGGAGAAGCTGGGATTGTTCTCCTTAGAGCAGAGAAGGTTAAGGTGGATGGGGATTGTTTGGGCCTCTGTTCGAGGAAGAAGTTAAGGGCCCTCAGACCATCCTGGTGGGGGATGGAGGTGTAGAGGGATTGGACGTCCATGGTGAAGAGGAAGCGGTTGGGGCCAGGGAACTGGAAATTGTTGATGTGACGTAAGGTGTCAGAGGAATCACGGATGTAGGTGGGAAGGGACTGGACAAGGGGAGAGAGAAGGGAGTCAGGATAACGAGAAATGAGTTCTTTGGGGCAGGAGCAAGCTGAGACGATCGGTCTACCGGGGCAGTTCTGTTTGTGGATTTTGGGTAGGAGATAGAAGTGGGCCGTCCGAGGTTGGGCGACTATCAGGTTGGAAGCTGTGGGAGGAAGATCCCCAGAGGAGATGAGGTCAGTGACAGTCCTGGAAACAATGGCTTGATGTTCAGTGGTGGGGTCATGGTCCAGGGAGAGTTGGAGGAGTGTCTGCGAGTTGACGCTCAGCCTCCGCGAGGTAGAGGTCAGTGCGCCAGACAACAACAGCACCACTCTTGTCAGCGGGTTTGATGACAATGTCAGGGTTGGACCTGAGAGAATGGAGTGCAGTAAGTTCAGAGAGAGAGAGATTAGAATGGGTGAGAGGAGCAGAGAAATTGAGACGACTAATGTCGCGTCGACAGTTCTCAATGAAAAGATCAAGAGAAGGTAAGAATCCCGAGGGAGGGGTCTAGGTTGAGGGAGAATATTGGAGGTGGGTGAAAGGATCCGTTGAATGGGGAGAGGACTCCTGCCCAAAGAAGTGAGCCTGGAGACGAAGACGGCGGAAGAAGAGTTCAGCATCATGCTGAGCCCAAAATTCATTGAGGTGAGGGCGTAAGGGTATGAAACTAAGTCCTTTGCTGAGCACTGAACGTTCAGCGTTAGAGAGGGGAAGGTCAGGGGGTATAGTGAATACATGCCTGGGGCTGGGATTGGAAGATGGACATCAACAATTTCCAGTTCCCTGGCCCCAACCACTTCCTCTTCACCATGGACGTCCAATCCCTCTACACCTCCATCCCCCACAAGGATGGTCTGAGGTCCCTTAGCTTCTTCCTTGAACAGAGGCCCGAACAATCCCCATCCACCGCTAAAGTGTTGGACAGAGTAAAGGAGAAACTGTTTCCACTGGGCAGGAGGGTCGGTAACCAGAGGGGACACAGCTTGAAGAGAATCGGGAAGGGAACCAGAGGGGGAGATGAAAGTTTTTATTTTATTTTTACACAGCGAGTTGTTGTGATCTGGAAGGCGCTGCTTGAAAGGGCAGTGGAAGCAGATTCAATAGGAACTTTCAAAAGGGGGGGAATTGGATAAATACTTGAAGGGGAAAAATTTGCAGGGCTGGTGGGGAGATCAGATGGGGGAGAAGTGGGACTAATTGGATACATTTTTCAGAGAGACAGCTCCGACGTGATGGGCCAAATGGCCTCCTGTGCTGCATGATTCTACAAAGTGATTTCTTGGCTCCTCCACCCCCTCCCTCCCGGTGCTGAGTGACTTTATCTTTGGTCTCTGCTTTCTCAGGCAGCGACTGTGTGTGTGTGGTTACTTTAAACTGGCAGTAAAGAGAGAGTCACACTTCATTTGGGCTTTAAATTGGAGCTCATTGTCGCCTTTGAGTCTTTGTTGCCTCCGATTAGCAGCACACATCAAGAAGTTGGTGGACTTATAAACGTTGCATTGTTAAAGCCTTTAGATCATATGATCCTACTCTCTGGTTTTGGTTCAGGCTTAATATTAAAACGAGAATCAGCGAGCTTACTGATGTTTAAAAATCAACATGCATCAGGTTCCTAGGACAAATCTGTTGACAGCAGTCGGCATTGGAGAAACTGCACAACTGACACAAGCTATGGAGAACAATTGAGGTAATAATTCTTGTTGGACAGCCTGAAAGGTAAGGAACAGGAACCTTTCTTGGAGCAAAGCTGCTCCCTCAGCACAGGATTAGATACAGAGTAAAGCTCCCTCTACACTGTTCGCATCAAACACTCCCAGGACAGGTACAGCACGGGGTAAGATACAGAGTAAAGCTCCTTCTACACTGTCCCCATCAAACACTCCCAGGACAGGTACAGCACGGGGTTAGATACAGAGTAAAGCTCCCTCTACACTGTCCCCATCAAACACTCCCAGGACAGGTACAGCACGGGGTTAGATACAGAGTAAAGCTCCCTCTACACTGTCCCCATCAAACATTCCCAGGACAGGTACAGCACGGGGTAAGATACAGAGTAAAGCTCCTTCTACACTGTCCGCATCAAACACTCCCAGGACAGGTACAGCACGGGGTTAGATACAGAGTAAAGCTCTCTCTACACTGTCCCCATCAAACACTCCCAGGACAGGTACAGCACGGGGTTAGATACAGAGTAAATCTCTCTCTACACTGTCCCCATCAAACACTCCCAGGGCTGGTACAGCATGGGGTTAGATACAGAGTAAAGCTCTCTCTACACTGTCCCCATCAAACACTCCCAGGGCTGGTACAGCATGGGGTTAGATACAGAGTAAAGCTCCCTCTTCACTGTCCCCATCAAACACTCCCAGGACAGGTACAGCACGGGGTTAGATACAGAGTAAAGCTCCCTCTACACTGTACCCATCAAACACTCCCAGGACAGGTACAGCACGGGGTTAGATACAGAGTAAAGCTCCCTCTACACTGTCCCCATCAAACACTCCCAGGACAGGTACATCACGGGGTTAGTAACAGAGTAAATCTCCCTCTACACTGTCCCCATCAAACACTCCCAGGACAGGTACAGCACAGGGTTAGACACAGAGTAAATCTCCCTCCACACTGTCCCCATCAAACACTCCCAGGACAGGTACAGCACGGGGTTAGATACAGAGTAAAGCTCCCTCTACACTGTCCCCATCAAACACTCCCAGGACAGGTACAGCATGGGGTTAGATACAGAGTAAAGCCCCCTCTACACTGTCCCCATCAAACACTCCCAGGACAGGTACAGCACGGGGTTAGATACAGAGTAAAGCTCCCTCTACACCATCCCCATCAAACACTCCCACGACAGGGACAGCACGGGATTAGATACAGAGTAAAGCTCTCTCTACACTGTCCCCATCAAACACTCCCAGGACAGGTACATCACGGGGTTAGATACAGAGTAAAGCTCCCTCTACACTGTCCCCATCAAACACTCCCAGGACAGGTACAGCACGGGGTTAGATACAGAGTAAAGCTCCCTCTACACCATCCCCATCAAACACTCCCACGACAGGGACAGCACAGGGTTCCATGCAGAATAGAGTTCAGCAGGAGTGCTGAATTGTCAGAGGTGCCATTTTTGGAATGAAACCTTAAACCCAGGCCTCACCTCCCCTCCCGGGAGGATGGGAAAGATGCCGTAGCCGCTATCGGAACAAGAGGGGTGGGGGAGTGGGGTGATGAGTTCTGACCGGTGTCCTGGAGCCATATAACACATCATACCTGAAGTAAGCTCCTACAAGGGACAAAGCCAGCTCTGGGCCATTTGCGAGGGAGGGTATTTGACAGAGATACCTCTCTGACTTCCCCTGAGGATTGAAATTGGCGTAACTCACAAAACCCATCCATGAAGCACAGGCTATTTTAACAATGTCCTGCGTCCCAATCAGAGATGGGTCTAACATTCACTTGAAGGGATTGAATAGGGCCTGCAGCCTTGGAAGCCATTCGGCCCATCATGTCTCTGCCAGCGCTTTGAAAGAGGTGTCCAATTAGTCCCGTTCTCCCCATCCTTACTCTCCCCCATCAGCCCTGCAGCGTATGATCGGGTAGACGTAGAGATGTTTCCATTTGTCAGTGGGGGGTTGGACCAGAACTAAGGGGGCCATCGATATAAGATAGTCATTCATAAATCCAAAGAGGAATTCAGGACAAACTTCTCTCTCTACCCCCATCTCTCTCTCTCTCTACCCCTCATCTCTCTCTCTACACCCTCAACTCTCTCTACCCCCTCATCTCTCTCTCTCTACCCCCATCTCTCTCTCTAACCCATCTCTCTCTACCCCTCATCTCTCTCTCACTATCCCCTCATTTCTCTCTCTCTACCCCCATCTCTTTATCTCTCTACTCCTCACCTCTCTCTATCCCCCATCTCTCTGTAACCCCTCATCTCTCTCTCTACCCCCTCATCTCTCTCTACCCCCACATCTCTCTCTACCCCCTCATCTCTCTCTACCCCCTAATCCCTCTCTCTCTCTACCCCCTAATCCCTCTCTCTCTCTACCCCCAATCCCTCTCTCTCTCTATCCCCAATCCCTCTCTCTCTCTATCCCCAATCCCTCCCTCTTTCTCTACCCCCTCATCTTTCTCTACCCCCTAATCCCTCTCTCTCTCTACCCCCAATCCCTCTCTCTCTCTATCCCCAATCCCTCCCTCTTTCTCTACCCCCTCATCTCTCTCTCCCTCTACCCCACCCCCAGCTCTCTCCCTCTTCCCCCACCTCTCTCCCTCTTCCCCACCACCTCTCTGCCTCTTCCCCCCTCAGCTCTCTCTACACCCCTCAGCTCAGCTCTCTCTCTCTGCCTCTCTCACCACCAAACAACCCGTTGAAGATTTTGGACACCAGTTTCCCTGGGCGTGTTGGTGTTTTGTTGCCATAGCAAATCCCTTTATACTCAATTCCAAAAAAAAAACATTATTGGGAAGAGGAAAAGGCAGATTATTGATCTTAGGCCATGAAGGAGTGTAACTGCCCCATGAGAATAGGTGTCAGGAGAATCAGCAATGCAGGAGGAGGTTGTCGGTCAGAGATCACAGTTCACGGACTCTCAGAGAGTCAAAGACATGCAAAAGGTACCTGCCCTTTGTAGCTCATGTTCCAAGGCAAATCTCGGGCACCTTTATCAGTGCGTCACTGCCATAACATCAAGGAGTTTGCGTAGAGAAGGGAGTCCTTTTGATCTGTTCTTGACCACTTTCAGTTCTGAGGAGGCTGCCTGACCAAATTTGACCTCTGACCTGTGTCCGCTGAGGTTCGTCCTGTGCTGTCGGGGTGATGCTCAAAGGGGAAGGAATTGATTGAAGTGCCTACTGTGTCTCAGCAGGTCACTCTCCCTCTCCCCACCCCACCCCCACGCCTCACAGTGACAAAATCGTGGGTCCGAGACCCCAATCCACTTGCGCGACCCCCCATAATCCAGGCCGATGCTCTCAGTGTCGGTGCTGAGGGTGCGCCGCACTGTCGGAGGGTCAGTACTGAGGGAGTGCCGCACTGTCGGAGGGTCAGTACTGAGGGAGTGCCGCACTGTCGGAGGTTCAGTGCTGAGGGAGTGCCGCACTGTCGGAGGGTCAGTGCTGAGGGAGTGCCGCACTGTCGGAGGGTCAGTGCTGAGGGAGTGCCGCACTGTCGGAGGGTCAGTACTGAGGGAGCGCCGCGCTGTCAGAGGGTCAGTACTGAGGGAGCGCCGCGCTGTCAGAGGGTCAGTACTGAGGGAGCGCCGCGCTGTCAGAGGGTCAGTACTGAGGGAGCGCCGCACTGTCAGAGGGTCAGTACTGAGGGAGCGCCGCGCTGTCAGAGGGTCAGTACTGAGGGAGTGCCGCACTGTCGGAGGTTCAGTACTGAGGGAGCACCGCACTGTCAGAGGGTTAGTATTGAGGGAGAACCACACTGTCGGAGGGTCAGTGCAGAGGGAGCGCCACACTGTCGGAGGGTCAGTACTGAGGGAGCTCCACACAATCAGAGGGTCAGTACTGAGGGAGTGCTGCACTGTCAGAGGGTGTTTTGGTTGAAGAATAGCAGGGGTGGAGTACTCCCCGGTGTCCTGGAGCCAATATTTACTCCTCAAGCAGCATCACTAAAAGCACAGATGACTTGGGTCATCATCACATTGCTGCTTGTGGGAGCTTGCTGTGCGCAAATGGGCATTTCTTCCATTACATCAGTGACCACGCTTCCTAGAAAGTGCTCCATTGGCTGTGAAGAGCTTTGGGATGTCCTGAGGTGATGATAGGCGCTAGAGAAATGCAATTCTTTCTTTTAATCCCAGTATACAGGCCTGCCAGCTCACCCCATCTCGCTTAGCAAGGATTGCTGATGGCTTGAGATGCTTTTTACTATTCGGCGGAGGCTTTGTGGGCTTATGCTCCCTTCCCCTTTAATTGTCACCTTCCCTTTAAATTTGACTTGCCCCTAATTTTTGTCTCCAACCAGTGCCAAGCTGAGGGAGCCACTGCTTTGAGACAATAATCATCGTGCAAACATTCCCAGCCATGGGAATCGTGTGCTAGTACCACTTGGGATTCGGAGGATACAAAATGAGACCAAACTCAAATTGAACGCTGTTTCACCAGTGAACACACAATCTGTCCTAGTGTGGCACTGATCCAGTAAGTCTCCAATCTCATTCTCATCTCAAATTCCACTTTGCCCCCTCTCTTTCTCTGTTACCTCCTCCAGCCCCTACACCCCTCCCTATCTCTGTAACCTCCTCCAGCCCCTACACCCCTCCCTATCTCTGTAACCTCCTCCAGCCCCTACACCCCTCCCTATCTCTGTAACCTCCTCCAGAACCTACACCCCTCCCTATCTCTGTAACTTCCTCCAGCCCCTACACCCCTCCCTATCTCTGTAACCTCCTCCAGCCCCTACACCCCTCCCTATCTCTGTAACCTCCTCCAGCCCCGACACGCCTCCCTATGTCTGTAACCTCCTGCAGCCCCTACATCCCTCCCTATCTCTGTAACCTCCGCCAGCCCCTACACCCCTCCCTATCTCTGTAACCTCCTCCAGCCCCTACACCCCTCCCTATCTCTGTAACCTCCTCCAGCCCCTACACGCCTCACTATCTCTGTAACCTCCACCGCCCCTACACCCCTCCCTATCTCTGTAACCTCCTCCAGCCCCTACACTCCTCCGTATTTCTGTAACCTCCTCCAGCCCCTACACCCCTCCCTATCTCTGTAACCTCCTCCAGCCCCTACAACCCTCCTTATCTCTGTAAGCTCCTCCAGCCCCTACACCCCTCCCTATCTCTGTCACCTCCTCCAGCCCCTACACCCCTCCCTATCTCTGTAACCTCCTCCAGACCCTACACCCCTCCTTATCTCTGTAACCTCCTCCAGCCCCTACACCCCTCCCTATGTCTGAAACCTCCTCCTGCCCCTACACCCCTCTCTATCTCTGTAACCCCCTCCAGACCCTACTCCCCTCCCTATCTCTGTAAGCCTTCCAGCCCCTACACCCCTCCCTATCTCTGTAACCTCCTCCAGCCCCTACACCCCTCCCTATCTCTGTAACCTCCTCCAGCCCCTACAACCCTCCGAGATCTCTGTGCTCCTCCAATTCCGGCCTCTTGCCCATCCCCCGATTCCCATCGCTCCACCATTGTCGGCCGTGCCTTCAGCTGCCTGGGGGGGCCCTGAGCTCTGGAATTCCCTCCCTAAACCTCTCCTCCTCTCTCTCTCTCTCCTCCTTTAAGACGCTCCTTATAAATGACCCCTCTGACCAAGCTTTTGGTCACCCTGTCCCTAAATATCTCCTCATGTGGCTCGGGGTCAGATTCTGCCTAATAACGCTGCTGTGAAGGGCTTTGCAGCATGTTGCTGGGTTAAGGGCGCTATATAAATGCAAGTAATTGTTGGTTGATTCTGATTGATTGAATGGTGAATTTATGCAAGGGTTTATATTTCCAGAAGGTTGTACAGAAATTAATCATTGGAAGAATCTGCCTGAAGCTACAGCTGCCTTTAAATATACGCTGTTAACCTTTAATTGTGTGTGGCGCTTTGCCTCTCACTCTCTATCTCTCTCTCTCTGTCTATTTCACTCTTTCTCTATCTGCCTCTCTCTCTCACTGTTTGTCTTCCTCTCTGCTCTTTTCTGTCTCGCTCTCTCTCTCTCTCAATCTCTCTCTCTGCCTCGCGCTCCCTCTCCCAATCTCTCTCTGTCCGTCTCTCTCTGGCCTTCTCTCACTGTCTCTCTTTGTTTGTCTGTCTGTCTGTGTCTCCTCTCTGTCTCTCTCTCTCTCTTTGTCTCTCTCTCTCTGTCTCTCTCTGCCTCACTCTATTTGTCTCTCTGTCTCCTTTCTCTGCCTATCTCTTCGCCTGTCTCTCTCTCTCTCCCTGTGTCTCTTTCTCTCTCTCTCTGTCTCTTTTGCTCTGTCTCTCTGCCTCTCTTTCTCTCTGAGTGTCTCTCTCTTTCTTTCTCCATCTCTCTCTCTATCTCAGTTTCCCTCTGCATCCCCACCTCCTCACTCTCTCTCTCTCTTTATCGATTTGTATGCAGTACTCTTGGCATACGAAGGAACTCACAAGACTTCGATGTTGTTCACTACACAGTCATTGTTAGGTAATTATTGACCCACTCCCATGTTCCTTCCCTGCATGCTGCTGTATCTACACCAACCACAAGGCACCACTGTGCTACAAGACTTCTGTGAGGAATTTTTAATGTTTTTTTCAGATAGGGATATACCTAACCTCCCTTTTGTGAAGTGAATTGCAAAAAAACATTCAATTGCTTTTAGGTATAAAGCCAAAAAGCTATGGATTGAGGCATAGAAGCAGGCCCTTCAGTCCATCTATCTACTATACTGATTTGTTACTCATGGAAGCCTTGCATTTATATAGCACCTTTAACCATATAAGACATCCCAAAGATACTTCACAGGAGCGTTACCAGACAGAATCTGACCCCCAGCCATTTAAGAAGACATGAGGGACAGGGTGACCAAATGTTCGGTTAAAGGGGTTGGTTTTAAGGAGTGGCTTAAAGGGCAAGAGAGAGAGAGAGAGAGGCGGAGAGGTTTAGGGAAGGACTTCCAGAGCTCAGGCCCCCACCAGGCAGCTGAAGGCACGGCCGCCAATGGTGGAGCGATGGGAATCAGGTTACAGAGATACTGACTCTCCAACAGTGCGGCACTCCCTCAGTACTGACTCTCCAACAGTGTGACGCTCCCTCAGTACTGACTCTCCAACAGTGCGGCGCTCCCTCAGTACTGACTCTCCAACAGTGCGGCGCTCCCTCAGTGCCGGCACTGGGAGTGTCGCCTTGGATAACTGGGCCCGAGTCTCTGCATAGTGGGGACTCGAACCCACGATCTTCTGATTCAGAGGTGAAAGAGAGTGACCCGCTGAGCCATGGCCTAAAAGGAGGCCTCTGAAGCCAATGTCGGCCTGCTCTTAGCCAAGGAATACGAGTGGGGGGCCTGACACAATACAGAGCTTCAATTCCTTCCTCTCTCTGCATGGCTTGGGTGTTGGAGGTGTACTGGACTAATCAATGATTTAATACTCTGGATATATATATATTTTTTGCTTTATTGATTGGTGGCTCTTAGTTTCTGCCTTCTGGCTTGTGGTTTCCATGGCGACATCTTGGCCCTTGCCTTGCAGAGAGAGTGGTCGATGTTGGAGACAATCCTTGACCGCACGGCTCGTGCTGGCTGACCATAATCAATCACCCGCAGGCCCTCATCTTGTCTCCGACCCTCGCTGCCCTCCCCACCACCACCGGACGCTCTCCAGGGAGCCCAGCCGGGAAGGAGTCAGCCGCCATGTGTCTCGCCCATTGCCCTCTGTGCCCAGTGGCCTTCTGCCCGGCGTTTACCGGGCCCCTCTTGGGCCCCCTTTCATTGGTCAGGCGCTCTCCAATCCTCCCTCACCAACCAAGGTCACCAGCTCCCACCTCCCTTCCCCACCTTGGTAGCCTCCCGGAATCGGCCTGGATGTCCCACCCGGCCAAAGGGAGCGAGGCGGGCGATTTTGAAACCCCCGCATTTTAAACCATGGCAGCCCCCCCAACCCCCCCTCCCCCCGCAACCTCCACAACTCCCACCGTGAGGCGCTGCCTCGCAGTGACCTCGCGTCCAGCGCAAGCACCGCCCAATCAAATTCAAGCCTCAAATCAGAACCCCAAAGCGGGGAGGGCTGCGATTGGTTGGTTATTCTGGTGGGCTGCGATGGGATTGGCGGTTGGTGGGAGGTGGGGGTGGGGCTCGAATTCCATTGAGGGACCGGGCGTGAGCGCCAGGCGATGGGCACGGGTGGGTGAGAGGTGGAGGGAGTGCAGAGATGGAGGGAGGGAGGGAGAGAGAGAGAGAGAGAGGGAATAAAAACTTCCTCCACAGTTTCCACAGCTTTTAACACCCCCGCTTGACTCAGTGCTGTCGAACCTTGCGTCCGGCCCCCTAAGAGAGAGAGTAGAGCGTTCTATCCCTCCTAAACGTTCGTTCTTATTCACCCCTACCCACTCCCCGCTGCAGGAATGTCCCACTTGCCGAATTAAACCTCGTGTTTCTTTTCCTGTCTCACGCCCCTCTGCACCCAGCCTCCACCACTGGCTTTCTCGCTCCGATGTCACTTCCACCGGCATCTTCCGGTAATCGGAAGATGGACCCCACTTGAATCATGAAGCCAGTGTGCAGGGACAGCCAGAGACTGGGAAGGCAAATGGAACGTTGCCTTTATTGCAAGGAGAGTGGAGTATAACGGTGGGGATGCTTCACACCTGGGGTACTGCGTACAGTTTTGGTCTCCTTATTTAAGGAAGGCTATAAATGCGTTGGAAACAGTTCGGAGCAGGTTCGCTCGACTGACACCTGGGGCGGGGGGAGAGAGGGGAGAGTGAGTGTTATTCTATGAGGAAAGTTTGGATAGGCTGGGCCTGTACCCATTGGAGGTTAGAAGAACGAGAGGGGGTCTTATTGAAACGTATAAGATGCTGAGAGGGTGTTTCCCCTTGTGGGAGAGACTAGAACAAGGGGACACGGTTTCAGAGTAAGGGGTCTCCCATTGAAGACGGAGATGAGGAGGAGTTTCTTCTCTCAGGGGGTGGTCAGTCTGTGGAATTCTCTCCCCCGGAGAGCGGTGGAGGCCGGGTCACTGAATATATTCAAGGCCGAGTTAGACAGATTTTTGACCGACAAGGGAGTCGAGGGTTATGGGGGGCACAGGAAAGCGGAGTTAAGGCCACAACCAGATCAGCCACAATCTTATTGAATAGGGAACACACTTGAGGGGCCGAATGGCCTACTCCTGCTCCTAGTTCATACGTTCGTATGTATGTGAAAAACAGTGTCTTTCTTTTAGAGATTCTGGTCCCTAACTCATGCCTGTGTGTTATCCATATGTGTCCATATTTTTATATATAATACCTGAACCCCTCGATTAGATTCCAGTCTGTAACTCACTCCCTGGATCTGTTATTCTATATATAACCCGCCCCCCCCATCGAACCCCTCGATTAGATTCCAGTCTGTAACTCACTCCCGGGTATCTGTTATTCTATATATAAACCACCCTGAACCCCTCGATTAGATTCCAGTCTGTAACTCACTCCCAGGTATCTGTTATTCTATATATAAACTCCCCTGAACCCTTCGATTAGATTCCAATCTGTAACTCACTCCCAGGTGTCTGTTATTCTGTATATAAACCCCCCCGAACCCTTTGATTAGATTCCAGTCTGTAACTCACTCCCGGATATCTGTTATTCTATATATAAACCCCCCGAACCCCTCGATTAGATTCCAGTCTGTAACTCACTCCTGGGAATCTGTTATTCTATATATAAACCTCCCGAACCCATCGATTAGATTCCAGCCTGTAACTCACTCCTGGGTATCTGTTATTCTCTATATAAACCACCCCGAACCCCTCGATTAGATTCCAGTCTGTAACTCACTTCTGGGTATCTGTTATTCTATATATAAACACCCCCGAACCCCTCGATTAGATTCCAGTCTGTAGCTCACTCCCGGGTATCTGTTATTCTATATATAAACCACTCCGAACCCTTTGATTAGATTCCAGTCTGTAACTCACTCCCGGGTATCTGTTATTCTATATATAAACCACTCCAAACCCTTTGATTAGATTCCAGTCTGTAACTCACTCCCGGATATCTGTTATTCTATATATAAACCCCCCCGAACCCCTCGATTAGATTCCAGTCTGTAACTCCCTCCCGGATATCTGTTATTCTATATATAAACCACCCGAACATCTCGATTAGATTCCAGTCTGTAACTCCCTCCCGGATATCTGTTATTCTATATATATATCTGTTATTCTGTATATAAACCCCCCCCCGAACCCCTCGATTAGATTCCAATCTGTACCTATCTTCATTCTCTACGTTCTGTCCTCTTCCCAGTTCTATCTCTAAGAGCATTTTTTCTATGAATAATCCAGCGTGAGGTCCCCTGAGGCCATTGGCCTTTCAGTCTATGGCCTACCCTGGCCATCTGTCAGCTTGACCTTCGAGTGTGCTATTTGTGTGCCAGTTGTTGGCAGGGTCAAAGTTCAAGGGTCAAACTTGGAAGGTGCTCATGTGTGTGAACTCCCTACCCCACCAGGTGCATTTCTCTCTGTTGGAAGTGCTTGGGGAGCAGCCTGTGGGATCTTCCCCTCCCACCTCAATTGACCAAGAGGCACTGAGGCCAAATTTGTTTTTTTATCCTTTCATGGGATATGGGCATCGCTGGGCAAGGCCAGCATTGGTTGCCCATCCCCAAATGTCCCTTGAACTGAGTGGCCTTGCTCGGCCATTTTAGAGGAGCAGTTGCTGTGGGCTTGGAGTCACGTGTAGGCCAGACTGGGTAAGGACAGCAGACTTCCTTCCCCAAAGGGGCATTAGTGAACCAGATGGGTTTTTACAACAATCCAGGATGGTCGTCATGGTCACCATCGCTGAGACTCACTTTTCAATTGTAGATTTTATTAATTGAATTTAAATTCCACCAGCGGCCATGGTGGGATTTGAACCCATGTCCCCAGAGAATTAGCCCGGGCCTCTGGATTACTAGCCCAGTGACAATACCACTGCGCCACCATATTCCCACCGGCACTGTCTTAGCTCATGCCTCACTCAACACTATAGGGTTCCCATCTGCACAGTGAGTGGGAAACTTGCATTTATATAACACCTTTCCCAACCTTTGGGGTCATCCCAAAGCACCAAACCGTCCATGAAGTGGGTTTATAAAAATCTTTTGAAACATGGCTGCTGTTATAACATGGGGACCTGTATGCGCACGGCAAGATCCCGCAAACAGCAATGTGCTAAAACCCCAGATCATTGGGATTTCATTTTTTAACAATGTTGGTCGAGGGATAGTCATGAGGCCCCAGGGCACCAGGGATAAAGGGTTGTGGATCCTGAGGGCTTGAGGGGCTGAATGGCCTTCTCCTGCTCCTGTGTGTCCTCACTGGTCATGGAAAGGAAGCACGTGAACCTCACCACCCCTACCGCACCTCTCGAGGATGGACTAATGGTGGGAGAGTGGGGGTGGGGTGGTGGGAGAGTGGAGGTGGGCTGGTGGGATTGTGGTGGTGGGAGTGTGGGGTGGTGGGTGAGCGGGGGTGAGGTAGTGGGAGAGTGGGGGTGAGGTAGTGGAAGAGTGGGGGTGGGGTGGTGGGTGAGTGGGGGTGGGGTGGTGGGAGAGTGGGGGTGAGGTAGTGGGAGAGTTGGGGTGGGGTAGTGGGTGAGTGGGGGTGGGGTGGTGGGTGAGTGGGGGTGGGCTGGTGGGATTGTGGTGGTGGGAGTGTGGGGTGGTGGGTGAGCGGGGGTGAGGTAGTGGAAGAGTGGGGGTGAGGTAGTGGGAGAGATGGGGTGGGGTGGTGGGTGAGTGGGGGTGGGCTGGTGGGATTGTGGTGGTGGGAGTGTGGGGTGGTGGGTGAGCGGGGGTGAGGTAGTGGAAGAGTGGGGGTGAGGTAGTGGGAGAGTTGGGGTGGGGTGGTGGGTGAGTGGGGGTGGGCTGGTGGGATTGTGGTGGTGGGAGAGTGGGGGTGGGGTGGTGGGAGAGCGGGGGTGGGGTGGTGGGAGAGTGGGGGTGAGGTAGTGGAAGAGTGGGGGTGGGGTGGTGGGAGAGTGGGGGTGGGGTGGTGGGTGAGTGGGGGTGGGGTGGTGGGGTGGTGGGGTGGTGGGAGAGTGGCGGTGGGTGAGCGGGGGTGGGAGAGCGGGGGTGGGAGAGCAGGGGTGGGGTGGTGGGTGAGTGGGGGGTGGGAGAGTGGGGGTGGGGTGGTGGGTGAGTGGGGGGTGGGAGAGTGGGGGTGGGGTGGTGGGTGAGTGGGGGGTGGGAGAGCGGGGGTGGGGTGGTGGGTGAGCGGGGGGTGGGAGAGCGGGGGTGGGAGAGTGGGGGTGGGGTGGTGGGTGAGTGGGGGGTGGGAGAGCGGGGGTGGGAGAGTGGGGGTGGGGTGGTGGGTGAGTGGGGGGTGGGAGAGCGGGGGTGGGGTGGTGGGAGACCGGGGGGGTGGGGCAGGAGGCAGGCAGTTAAGTGATGCCACCTCCAGGAATAGCCCAGCCCAGAGTTGGTACCCCAGTCCTCACCCAGCTGGGCCTGCTCGCTTGCATTTCTCTGGCACCTTTCACCACCTCAGGACGTCCCCAAGTGTTTCACAGCCAATGAAACGCTTCTACTGTAGTCTGGTCACTGTTGCGATGTAGAAAACACAGCAACCAACTTGCGCACAGCAAGATCCCACAAACAGCAATGCAACAATGACACAGTGCATCTGTTTTTGTTTGGTGATGTTGGTTCAGGGATAAATAATTTTCCCCAAGGCACCGGGGAGAACTCTCCCCCAGTTCATCTTCCAATAGGGGCCGTGGGACTTCTCACCTCCACCTGAGAGGGCAGAAAGGGGCCTGGGTTTAACATCTCACCTCAGATCCAATTACATGACCACTTCAATCATTGTAATGAGCAGGTATCCTGTGTTCCCAAGACCTGGAGGTAAGTGTCTTCACCAGAGCCTGGTGTTTGCTGCATGTCACAGCAGGAATAGAAACTTTAACATATTCCCGGGGACCCCCTGTAAATACTGACACACTCCCCGGGGACCCCCTGTAAATACTGACACACTCCCCGGTGATTCTCCCTGTAAATACTGACACACTCCCCGGGGACCCCCTGTAAATACTGACACACTCCCCAGGGACCCCCTGTAAATACTGACACACTCCCCGGGAACCCCCTGTAAATACTGACACACTCCCCGGGTGCCCCCTGTAAATACTGACACATTCCCCAGGGACCCCCTGTAAATACTGACACATTCCCCGGGGACCCCCTGTAAATACTGACACACTCCCCGGGGACCCCCTGTAAATACTGACACATTCCCCAGGGATCCCCTGTAAATACTGACACACTCCCCGGGGACACCCCTGTAAATACTGACACACTCCCCGGGTGCCCCCTGTAAATACTGACACATTCCCCGGGGACCCCCTGTAAATACTGATACACTCCCCAGGGATCCCCTGTAAATACTGACACACTCCCCGGGAACCCCCTGTAAATACTGACACACTCCCCGGGGACCACCTGTAAATACTGACACATTCCCCGGGGACACCCCTGTAAATACTGACACACTCCCCGGGGACCCCCTGTAAATACTGACGCGCTCCCCGGGGACCCCCTGTAAATACTGACACACTCCCTGGGGATCCCCTGTAAATAGTGACACACTCCCCAGGACCCCCCTGTAAATACTGACACACTCCCCGGGGACCCCCTGTAAATACTGACACACTCCCCGGGGACCCCCTGCAAATACTGACACACTCCCCGGGGACACCCTCTAAATACTGACACACTCCCTGGGGACACCCTGTAAATACTGACACGCTCCCCGGGGACACCCTGTAAATACTGACACATTCCCTGGGGACACCCTGTAAATACTGACACACTCCCCGGGGACCCCCTGTAAATATTGACACACTCCCCGTGGACCCCCCTGGAAATACTGACACACTCCCCGGGGACACCCTGTAAATACTGACACACTCCCTGGGGACACCCTGTAAATACTGACACACTCCCCGGGGACCCCCTGTAAATATTGACACACTCCCCGTGGACCCCCCTGTAAATACTGACACACTCCCCGGGGACACCCTGTAAATACTGACACACTCCCTGGGGACACTCTGTAAATATTGACACACTCCCCGGGGATTCCCTGTAAATACTGACACACTCCCTGTCGGTTGTGACCCACACTCTACGAGCCCCTCTACAAATAGTAACCTCCTTATAAATACTGGCAATCCGGGCTTCACAGACATCGGCTTGAATTCTTGCCACGACTGAAAGAGGTGGTGAAAGTGGCCGAAGGGTCAGAAAGTCTCAGTCTTGCCCCCGAACATGGGACTTCCTAGTTTCACGGGGTGCAGGACAGGAGCTGCGTTTGGGGTTCACACTTTTACAGTTCACTGTGGAAGCCGTGCTGCAATTCTGATTCATGCAGTCCCCACAGTTTGAAATCCAGGGTTTGCAGTTCAAACCAGGTAGGAGCAGATCTGAAGAGGAGGATTTGTTTGGATAGACGGGCACTGATTTGGAGAGGTAAGATACCCCCTTTGGACCTTTGTGTTTTAACTCATTTACAAGATGTGTGCTTCGCTGGCTGGACCAGCATTTGTTGCCCATCCCTAATTGCCCCCTTGAGAAGGTGGTGGGTGAGCTGCCTTCTTGAACCGCAGCAGGCCCATGTGGTGTAGGTACACCCACCGTGCTGTTAGAAAGGGAGTTCCAGGATTTTGACCCAGCGACAGTGAAGGAACAGCTGATATATTTCCAAGTCAGGATGGTGAGTGACTTGGAGGGGAACTTCCAAGTCTTGGTGTTCCCCATGTGTCTGCTGCCCTTGTCCTTCTAGATGGTAGAGGTCGTGGGTTTGGAAGGTGCTGTCGAAGGAGCCTTGGTGAGTTGCTGCAGTGCATCTTGTAGATGCTACACTCACTGCTGCTACTGTGCGTCGGTGGTGGAAGGAGTGAATGTTTATGGATGGGGTGCCGATCAAGCGGGGCTGCTTTGTCCTGGATGGCATCGAGCTTCTTGAGTGTTGTGGGAGCTGCACTCATCCAGGCAAGTGGAGAGTATTGATCATACCCCTGACTTGTGCCTTGTAGATGGTGGACAGGCTTTGGGGAGTCAGGAGGTGAGTTACTCACCGCAGGATTCCCAGCCCCTGACCTGCTCTTGTAGCCACAGTATTTATATGGCTGGTCCAGTTCAGTTTCTGGTCAATGATAACCCCCAGGATGTTGATAGTAGGGGATTCAGCGATGGTAATGTCATTGAATATCAAGGGGCGATGGTTGGATTCCCTCTTGTTGGAGATGGTCATTGCCTGGTACTTGTGTGGTGCGAATGTTACTTGCCACTTGTCAGCCCCGAGCCTGGATATTGTCCAGATCTTGCTGCATTTGTACATAGACTGCTTCAGTATCTGAGGAGTCGCGAATGGTGCTGAACATTGTGCAATCATCAGCGAACATCTCCACTTCTGACCTTATGATGGAAGGAAAGTAATTAATGGAGCAGCTGAAGATGGTTGGGCCGAGGACACTATCCTGAAGAACTCCTGCAGTGATGTCCTGGAGCTGAGATGACTGACCTCCAACAACCACAATCATCTCCCTTTGTGCTGGGTATGATTCCAACCAGCGGAGAGTTTTCCCCCTGATTCCCATTGACTCCAGTTTTGCTGGGGCTCCTTGATGTCACACTCAGTCAAATGTTGTCTTGATGTCAAGGGCAGTCACTCTCACCTCACCTCAGGAGTTCAGCCCTTTTGTCCAGGTTTAAACCAAGGCTGTAATGAGGTCAGGAGCTGAGTGGCCCTGGCAGAACCCAAACTGGGCGTCAGTGAGCAGGTTATTGTTAAGCAAGTGCCGCTTGACAGCACTGTTGATGACCCCTTCCATTACTTTACTGATGATAGAGAGTAGACTGATGGGGCGGTAATTGGCCAGGTTGGATTTGTCCTGCTTTTTGTGTACAGGACATACCTGGGCAATTTTCCACATAGCCGGGTAGATGCCAGTGTGGTAGCTGTACTGGAACAGCTTGGCTAGGGGCGCGGCAAGTTCTGGTGCCTTTGCAGTATCCAGTGCCTTCAGCCATTTCTTGATATCACGTGGAGTGAATCGAATTGGCTGAAGACTGGCATCTGTGATGCTGGGGACCTCTAGAGGAGGCTGAGATGGATCATACACTCAGCACTTCTGGCTGAAAATTGTAGCAAATGCTTGAGCCTTATCTTTTGCACTGATGTGCTGGGCTCCTCCATCATTAAGGATGGGGATATTTATGGAGCCTTCTCCTCCAGTGAGTTGTTTAATTGTCCACCACCATTCACGACTGGATGTGGCAGGACTGCAGAGCTTAGATCTGATCCGTTGGTTGTGGGATCACTTAGCTCTGTCTATCACTTGTTGCTTATACTGTTTGGTACCCAGGCAGTCCTGTGTTATAGCTTCACCAGGTTGGCACCTCATTTTTAGGTGTGCCTGGTGCTGCTCCTGACATGCCCTCCTGCACTCTTCATTGAACCAGGGTTGATCCCCTGGCTTGATGGTAATGGTAGAGAGGGGGATATGCTGGGCCATGAGGTTACAGATTGTGTTTGAGTGCAATTCTGCTACTGCTGATGGCCCACAGTGCCTCATGGATGCCCAGTCTTGACTTGCTAGATCTGTTTGAAATCTATCCCATTTAGCACGGTGGTAGTGCCACACAACTTGATGGAGGGTATCCTCAATGTGAAGGTGGGACTTTTTGTCTCCACAAAGACTGTGCGATGGTCACTCCCACAGATACTGTCATGGACAGATGCATGTGCAGCAGGCAGGTTGGTGAGGATGAGGTCAAGTATGTTTTACCCTCTTGTTGGTTCCCTCACCACCTGCTGCAGACCCAGTCTAGCAGCCGTGTCCTTTAGGACTTGGCCAGCTCGGTCTGTGGTGGTGCTACCAAGCCACACTTGGTGATGGACATTGAAGTTCATCACTCAGAGTATATTCTGCGCCCTTGCCACCCTCAGTGCTTCCTCCAAGTGGTGTTCAACATGGAGCATTGATTTATCAGCTGAGGGAGGGCAGTACGTGGTAATCAGAAGGTTTCCTTGCCCATGTGTGACCTGATGCCATGAGACTTCATGGGGTCCGGAGTCGATGTTGGGGGCTCCCAGGGCAACTCCCTCCTGAATGTATACCACTGTGCTGCCACCTCCTCTGGGTCTCTCCTGCCGGTGGGACATACCCAGGGATGGTGATGGTGGTGTCTGGAACATTATCAGTAATAGGACCTGGCTCTGGGACACCGTTGGTGGAAGTCAGGTGCCCTTTGGGGTAGATCAGGTGTCCTTTGGAAATGTTAAAAGTAGGCATTAATGTGTGTAAAAATTGCACAAATGCATTACTGTCCTCACTGGAACTTGTCAACAGGCCTGTCAAAGGACCTGTCAAAGGGAGGCAGTGGTGTAGTGGTATTACCACTAGGCTAATAATCCAGAGACCCAGGGTAATGTTCTGGGGACCTGGGTTCAAATCCCACCATGGCAGATGGCGAAATTTGAATTCAATAAAAATCTGGAATTAGAAGTCTGACAATGACTGTGAACCCATTGCTGATGGTCATAAAAACTCATCTGGGTCACTAATGTCCATTTAGGGAAGGGAAATCTGCCATCCTTACCTGGTCTGGCCTGCACATGACTCTAGACCCCACAGCCATGTGGTCAACTGTTAACTGCCCTCTGAACTCGATAATAAATGCTGGCCTAGCCAGTGACACCCACAACCCATGTACAAATAAAAAAGGTGAACTTTCAGAACGGCAAGCGAGCTGGCAAGGTATTTAAAAGTCTTGCCGTTTAAATGTTTGGAAAAAAAAAATCTGGAGTGTCAAAAGAGAAAAGCATTAGTATTGACTGCTATGGGGCATAGGTTTACATGGATGATATGGGGGGGGGGGTGGGAGTGGTTATTGGAGATGGGTACAGGGCACGAGGTAGCAAAGATGGGGCATGGGGAATGTGTGTGTGGGGAGGGAGGGAGGGGGGGTGCTGGAGGGATTATTTTTTGTTTTATTGAGTTTTCTCTTCAAACGTTGACCAAGTGTTGAAGCACAGAGCCAAGACTTTCCTCCAGCCCTACGCACCCCCCCCCTCCAACACCCCCCCACCACCCCAGCTTGGGTTGACGGAGCCGGGAATCGTCCTCCCCCTTACCCACCGACTCTGCACTCCCGACCTGTAGTGTGGGTGGGGGGGGGGGGGGGGGGGGGGGTGGTGGTGGAGGCCACAGCATTAAACGCGGACGGACAGCAGCCGTGCAGCTCCCTCCCCTCCCTCGGCCCTGATTCACCTGCCCCGGGGGATCTCTCCACGAACCTACTCGGGGCCCCGGACACTACAGATCAAACCTCCCGTACTGTGATTTGGGATAATGTATGGTAGACGGGCTCTTGGAATCGCCGATCATTTTAATTCGAATAATGTGCCTTTGGGCTTTCACACATCGCATATCCCTAACTAATCCTAAATTAGAATTGTGAGATATTTGCCCTGATTCAGCGATATCTTGGACAATATTAATCATCTCAACAACCATCGCTAATTAATTAAACTCCACTATTTAAGAGAAAGCAGTGCCAAAGTTGCCCTTTTCTTGTACAAGGGCTTGTGCTGTTAATCTCTTGCTGGGCACCATGCCAGTGGGCACATGACCCATCACACGCTGCCTTCTTTATACACCCCTTAGACAAAACCGGCTATTGAACTGTGGCAGGCAGCGCAGTAAGTGGTTGGGTGGGGGACGGGTGCAATGGACCCGATGCGGCCCTCGCCCAATGTTCAGACCGCCGCAACCTGCATTTATGTAGCGCCTTTAACCTTCCAAAACCGTCCCAAGCCGTCTCAGGGGTGAGTTGTCGAACAGAATCTGACCCCGAGCCGTGCGAGGAGATTTTAGGGACAGGTGACCAAACACTTGGTCGCAGAGGTCAGTTTAAAGGAGGAGAGAGAGAGGGAGAGAGAGAGAGAGACGGAGAGAGAGGGAGAGAAACGGAGAGAGAGAGGCTTCGGGAGGTTTAGGGAATTTCTGAGAACAAAGCACACAGACATAAACATCCACACCCACTCACACTCACACCCACTCACACTCACTCACACCCACTCACACTCACACCCACTCACACTCACTCACTCCCACACACCCACACACACACCTACACACACCCACTCACACTCACACCCACTCACACCCACACCCAATCACACTCACTCACACCCACTCACACTCCCACACACCCACACACACACCTACACACTCACACTCACACGCACTCACACTCACACACATACACCTACACACACCCACTCACACTCACTCACACTCCCACACACACACACCTACACACACAAGCTTGGCCTAAATAGCCAAGTGGTTATGGTACTGGGTTTGTAACCCAAAGATCAAGAGTTCAAATCTCACAATGGCAAACTATGAAACAACGTAACTTCATCAGAAACAGATGGAAACGGGTTTGTACTCGAAAGAGTTACACACACCCACACCCACTCACACACACACCACTCACACTCACACCCACTCACACTCACACCTACACTCACACCCACTCACACTCACAGTCACACCCACCCACACTCACACCCACTCTCACTCACACCCACTCACACTCACACCCACTCACACACTCACATCCACACCCACACCACTCACACTCACACCCACTCACACACATACACTCACACCCACTTACAGTCACACTCACACACACTCACACCCACTCACACTCACCCACTCACACACACACCACTCACATTCACACCCACTCACACTCACATCCACACCCACACGCACATGCACACACACCCACACACTCACACCCATACGCACCCACACACACTCACATCCACCCACACACACACCTACACTCACACTCACGCACACTCACACCTACACTCACACTCCCACACACCCACTCACACACATACAGTCACACCCACTCACACTCCCACCCACTCACACCCACTCCCACTCACACTCACCCACTCACACACACCACTCACACTCACACCCACTCACACTCACACCCACTCACACTCACACCCACACTCACTCACACTCACACACACACACCTACACACACCCACTCACACTCACACCCACTCCCACTCACACACACACCACTCATACCCACTCACACTCACACCCAGTCACATTCACACCCACTCACACTCACTCACATCCACTCACACTCCCACACACCTACACACTCACACCCACTCACACTCACACACATACACCTACACACACCCACTCACACTCACTCACACACACACACCTACACACACCCACTCACACCCACTCCCACTCCCACTCACACTCACACCCACTCACACTCACACCCACCCACACTCACACCTACACTCACACCTACTCACACTCACACCTACACTCACACCCACTCACACTCCCACACACCCACTCACACACCTACACTCACACCCACTTACAGTCACACCCACTCACAGTCACAGTCACACCCACTCACACTCCCACACACCCACCCACACACCTACACACACTCACATCCACTCACATTCACACCCACTCTCACTCACACTCACCCACTCACACCCACTCACACACACACCACACACTCACACCCACTCACACTCACACACACACACCTACACTCACACCCACTCACACTCACATCCACACCCACACGCACATGCACACACACACCCACACACTCACACACTCACACCCACACACCACTCACACCCACTCACACCCACCCACACACACACCTACTCTCACACCCACGCACACACTCACACTCACACCCACTCACACTCCCACACACCCACTCACACACATACACTCACACCCACTTACAGTCACACTCACTCACACCCACTCACACTCCCACACACACACCTACACACACACACTCACACCCACTCACACTCACCCACTCACACTCACACCCACTCCCACACACACCACTCACACTCACACCCACTCACACTTACACCTACACCCACTCACACACTCACATCCACACCCACACACACATGCACACACACACCCACACACTCACACCCACACACACCCACACACACTCACATCCACCCACACACACACCTACACTCACACCCACGCACACACACCTACACTCACACTCCCACTCACCCACTCACACACATACACTCACACCCACTTACAGTCACACTCACTCACACTCACAGTCACACCCACTCACACTTACACCCACTCACACTCACACTCACCCACTCACACACACCACTCACACCCACTCACACTCACACTCACACACACACACCTACACTCACACCCACTCACACTCACACCCACTTACACTCACACCCACACTCACACCCACACCCACACCCACTCACACACTCACATCCACACCCACACGCACATGCACACACACACTCACACACTCACACCCACACACCCACACACTCACACACCACTCACACTCACACCCACTCACACCCATCCACACACACACCTACACTCACACCCACGCACACACCTACACTCACACCCACTCACACTCCCACACACCCACTCACACACATACACTCACACCCACTTACAGTCACACTCACTCGCACCCACTCACACTCCCACACACACACCTACACACACCCACTCACACTCACACCCACTCACACTCACACCCACTCCCACTCACACTCACCCACTCACACTCACCCACTCACACCCGCTCACACACACACCACTCACACTCACACCCACTCACACTCACACACACACCTACACACACCCACTCACACTCACACCCACTCCCACTCACACACACACCACTCATACTCACACCCACTCACACTCACACCCACTCACACTCACACCCAGTCACACTCACACCCACTCACACTCACTCACATCCACTCACACTCCCACACACCTACACACTCACACCCACTCACACTCACACACACACACCTACACACACTCACACCCACTCCCACTCACACTCACCCACTCACACCCACTCACACACACCACTCACACTCACCCACTCACACACACACCACTCACATTCACACCCACTCACACTCACATCCACACCCACACGCACATGCACACACACCCACACACTCACACCCATACGCACCCACACACACTCACATCCACCCACACACACACCTACACTCACACTCACGCACACTCACACCTACACTCACACTCCCACACACCCACTCACACACATACACTCACACCCACTTACAGTCACACTCACTCACACTCACAGTCACACCCACTCACACTCCCACCCACTCACACCCACTCCCACTCACACTCACCCACTCACACACACCACTCACACTCACACCCACTCACACTCACACCCACTCACACCCACCCACACACACACCTACACTCACACCCACTCACACCCACACTCACACTCACACCCACACTCACTCACACTCACACACACACACCTACACACACCCACTCACACTCACACCCACTCCCACTCACACACACACCACTCATACTCACACCCACTCACACTCACACCCACTCACACTCACACCCAGTCACACTCACACCCACTCACACTCACTCACATCCACTCACACTCCCACACACCTACACACTCACACACACTCACACTCACACACATACACCTACACACACCCACTCACACTCACTCACACTCCCACACACACACACCTACACACACCCACTCACACTCACACCCACTCCCACTCACCCACTCACACACACACCACTCACACTCACACCCACTCACACTCACTCACACTCACACCCACCCACACTCACACCTACACTCACACCTACTCACACTCACACCTACACTCACACCCACTCACACTCCCACACACCCACTCACACACCTACACTCACACCCACTTACAGTCACACCCACTCACACTCACAGTCACACCCACTCACACTCCCACACACCCACCCACACACCTACACACACTCACATCCACTCACATTCACACCCACTCTCACTCACACTCACCCACTCACACCCACTCACACACACACCACACACTCACACCCACTCACACTCACACACACACACCTACACTCACACCCACTCACACTCACACCCACTCACACTCACACCCACACTCACACCCACACCCACTCACACACTCACATCCACACCCACACGCACATGCACACACACACCCACACACTCACACACTCACACCCACACACCCACACACCACTCACACCCACTCACACCCACCCACACACACACCTACTCTCACACCCACGCACACACACCTACACTCACACTCCCACTCACCCACTCACACACATACACTCACACCCACTTACAGTCACACTCACTCACACTCACAGTCACACCCACTCACACTCACACCCACTCACACTCACACTCACCCACTCACACACACCACTCACACCCACTCACACTCACACTCACACACACACACCTACACTCACACCCACTCACACTCACACCCACTTACACTCACACCCACACTCACACCCACACCCACACCCACTCACACACTCACATCCACACCCACACGCACATGCACACACACACTCACACACTCACACCCACACACCCACACACTCACACACCACTCACACTCACACCCACTCACACCCATCCACACACACACCTACACTCACACCCACGCACACACCTACACTCACACCCACTCACACTCCCACACACCCACTCACACACATACACTCACACCCACTTACAGTCACACTCACTGGCACCCACTCACACTCCCACACACACACCTACACACACCCACTCACACTCACACCCACTCACACTTACACCCACTCCCACTCACACTCACCCACTCACACTCACCCACTCACACCCGCTCACACACACACCACTCACACTCACACCCACTCACACTCACACCCACACACACACACACCTACACACACTCACACCCACTCCCACTCACACTCACCCACTCACACCCACTCACACACACACCACTCACACTCACACCCACTCACACTTACACCCACACCCACTCACACACTCACATCCACACCCACACACACATGCACACACACACCCACACACTCACACCCACACGTACCCACACACACTCACATCCACCCACACACACACCTACACTCACACCCACGCACACTCACACCTACACTCACACTCCCACTCACCCACTCACACACATACACTCACACCCACTTACAGTCACACTCACTCACACTCACAGTCACACCCACTCACACTCACACCCACTCACACTCACACTCACCCACTCACACACACCACTCACACCCACTCACACTCACACTCACACACACACACCTACACTCACACCCACTCACACTCACACCCACTTACACTCACACCCACACTCACACCCACACCCACACCCACTCACACACTCACATCCACACCCACATGCACACACACACTCACACACTCACACCCACACACCCACACACTCACACACCACTCACACTCACACCCACTCACACCCATCCACACACACACCTACACTCACACCCACGCACACACCTACACTCACACCCACTCACACTCCCACACACCCACTCACACACATACACTCACACCCACTTACAGTCACACTCACTCGCACCCACTCACACTCCCACACACACACCTACACACACCCACTCACACTCACACCCACTCACACTTACACCCACTCCCACTCACACTCACCCACTCACACTCACCCACTCACACCCGCTCACACACACACCACTCACACTCACACCCACTCACAATCACACCCACACACACACACACCTACACACACTCACACCCACTCCCACTCACACTCACCCACTCACACCCACTCACACACTCACATCCACACCCACACACACATGCACACACACACCCACACACTCACACCCACACGTACCCACACACACTCACATCCACCCACACACACACCTACACTCACACCCACGCACACTCACACCTACACTCACACTTCCACTCACCCACTCACACACATACACTCACACCCACTTACAGTCACACTCACTCACACTCACAGTCACACCCACTCACACTCACACCCACTCACACTCACACTCACCCACTCACACACACCACTCACACCCACTCACACTCACACCCACCCACACACACACCTACACTCACACCCACTCACACTCCCACACACCCACTCACACACATACACTCACACCCACTTACAGTCACACCCACTCACACTCACACCCACTCACACTCACACCCACTCACACTCCCACACACACCTACACACACCCACTCACACTCACACTCACACCCACCCACACACACCTACACTCACACACACTCACACTCCCACACACCCACTCACACCCACTTACAGTCACACCCACTCACACTCACAGTCACACCCACACACACACACACTTACACACACTCACACCCACTCCCACTCACACTCACCCACTCACACCCGCTCACACACACACAACTCACACTCACACCCACTCACACTCACACCCACCCACACACACCTACACTCACACACACTCACACTCCCACACACCCACTCACACATATACACTCACACCCACTTACAGTCACACCCACTCACACTCACAGTCACACCCACTCAAACTCCCACACACCCACACACACACCTACACAAACTCACACCCACTCCCACTCACACTCACCCACTCACACCCACTCACACACACACCACTCACACTCACTCTCACACCCACTCACACTCACACCCACACCCACTCACACACTCACATCCACACCCACACGCACATGCACACACACACCCACACACTCACACCCACACACACCCACACACACTCACATCCACCCACACACACACCTACACTCACACACACGCACACTCACACCTACACTCACACTCCCACACACCCACTCACACACATACACTCACACCCATTTACAGTCACACCCACTCACACTCCCACCCACTCACACCCACTCCCACTCACACACACCACTCACACTCACACCCACTCACACTCACACCCACCCACACACACACCTACACTCACACCCACTCACACTCACACACACTCACACTCACACCAACTCACACTCCCACACACACACCCACTCACACCCACTCCCACTCACCCACTCACACACACACCACTCACACTCACACCCACTCACACTCACACCCACCCACACTCACACCTACACTCACACCTACTCACACTCACACCTACACTCACACCCACTCACACTCCCACACACCCACACACACACCTACACCCACTCACATTCACTCCCACTCACACTCACCCACTCACACCCACTCACATACACACCACTCACACTCACACTCAAACCCACTCACACACACACACCTACACTCACACTCACACCCACTCACACTCACACTCACACCCACACTCACACCCACACCTACTCACACACTCACTCACATCCACACCCACACGCACCTGCACACACACACCCACACACTCACACCCACACACTCACACACCACTCACACTCACACCCACTCACACTCACACCCACCCACACACACACCTACACTCACACCCACACACACTCACACCTACACTCACACCCACTTACAGTCACACTCACTCACACTCACCCACTCACACCCGCTCACACACACACCACTCACACACCCACTCACACCCACCCACACACACACCTACACTCACACCCACTCACACTCCCACACACCCACACACACACCTACACACACTCACACCCACTCACACTCACCCACTCACACCCACTCACGCACACACCTCTCACACCCACTCACACTCACACCCACTCACACTCACACCCACACCCACTCACAGACATCCATACCCACACGCACATGCACACACACACCCACACACTCACACCCACACACACTCACACACCACTCACACTCACACCCACTCACACTCACATCCACCCACACACACACCTACACTCACACCCACGCACACTCACACCCACTCACACTCCCACACACCCACTCACACACATACACTCACACCCACTTACAGTCTCACTCACTCATACTCACAGTCACACCCACTCACACTCCCACACACACACCTACACACACCCACTCACACTCACACTCACACCCAATCACACTCACACCCACTCCCACTCCCACTCACCCACTCACACCCGCTCACACACACACCACTCACACTCACACCCACTCACACTCACACCCACTCACACCCACCCACACACACACCTACACTCACACCCACTCACACTCACACCCACACCCACACCCACACCCACACCCACACCCACACTCACATCCACACCCACATGCACACTCACACACTCACACCCACATGCACACCCACACACTCACACTCACACTCACACTCACACTCATACCCACTCACACTCCCACACACCCACTCACACTCACCCACACTCACACCCACACCCCCTCACACTCCCACACCCACACTCACACTCACACTCACACTCACACTCACACCCACACCCACACTCACACTCACACTCACACTCACACCCACACCCACACCCACTCACTCTCACACTCGTACACACACCCAAGGACGCGCACACACAAATGCCACCATGTGGAGGTGACGGTGTAGTGGTGTTGTCACTGGTCTAGTAATCCTGACACCCAGGGTAATTCTCTAGGGACCCGGGTTCGAATCCCGCCACAGCAGACGGTGGAATTTAAATTCAATAAAAATCTGGAATTGAAAGGTCTGATGGTGACTATTAAACGATTGTTGTAAAATCCCATCTGGTTTATTAATGCCCCTTTAGGGAGGGAAATCTGTCCTTACCTGGCCTACATGTGACTCCAGACCCACAGCCACATGGTTGACTCTTAACTGCCCCTCTGAGCAAGGGCAATTAGGGATGGGCAATGAATGCTGGCCCAGCCAGCGACACCCACGATCCCATGAACCAATTAAAAAAAAACCCACTCGCAGCCTCAAACTCAGAAAGTAGCATGCTCTTAACAACCCTTCCTTTCTCTTTATGATTGAATTGTTTGATTAGATCCAGAGCAATCAGCATATTGATTAACTGTTGAGGATAAGGAGCTGTGAGGAAGCTCCATTCTCAGAGAGAGAGAGAGAGAGAGACTGGAGACCAGCCTGAATAGAGAGATCCTGAAAAAATACCCAAACAGCATCGAAAGCTTGGTTTTAATTCCCAATGCATCCAATTCTCACTAGTTCCAAGTGTCTTTGCCAAAGCAAGTTCTACAACATCAATATCTCATTTATAACTGTTGCTCCCTCCATGTACACAGCTAACTGTCTCCCAAAGGCCTCCTGGAAAGCGTTTGCAGGTAATTGTGTCTTATTCTGTGTCACGTCTGTTTTGTGTTGTTGAGGGGGAGTGACTTGCTTGTGTATCTGTGTGGAGAGAGAGGGAGGGAGGGAGAAGGAGGCAGGATGACTGAATGAGTGTTCACCTGGACTCTGACTCCAGTTTGTCTGTCAGTGGGCAGAGAGGGGAGTCCGCAAACAGAGAGGCAAAGGTCAAAGAGACAAAGATGGAAGGTTAACGGGTCAGCAGGCTGTGTCTGTACGATGAATACAGAAATAAAACTGAATCAGCCGGAGTATTCACTCAATCTGTCTGTTTCTTTCTCTCTCTCACTCATTCTCTCTCTGTCGCTCTCTATCTATGTCTCACTCTCCCCCACTCCCTCACATTATCTATCTCTCTCACACAGATTCTATTTTTCTCTCTCTCTCATTCGATCTGTCTCACTTTCTCTCACTCTCTCTCTCTCTCTCTCATACACATACACACACTCCCTCCCTCTCTCTCTGTCTCACTCTCTCATTCTCTCTTTCACTCTCTCTCTCTTTCTGCCTCTCTCTTATTCTCTCTCTGTCTTGCTCTCGTTCACTCTCTTCCACTCACTCAGTCTCTTTCTCTGTCTCTCCTTCTCTGTCTCTCTTTCACTGTCTCTTTCTCTGTCCCTCTTTCTTTTTCTCTCTCTCTCTCTCTCTCCCTGTCTGTCTCTCTCCCTTCCTGTCTCTCTCTCGCCCTGTCTCTCTCTCTCTCTCCCTGTCTCTCTCTCTCTGCCTCTCTGTGTCTCTCTCTATCTCTCACTCCATGCTCACTCACAGCCTCTCTGTCTCTGGCTCGCTCTCTGTCTGTCTCCTCTCTCTCTATTGCTTTCTCTCTTTATCTCTCACTCTTTCCCACTCGCTCAGTCTCTGTCTTTGCCCTTCTCTGTGTTTGTGTGTGTCTGTCTCTCTCGCTTTCTATCTCTATCTCTCACTCTCCCCATTCACTCACAGTCACCATCTCTCTGGCTCTCTCTCTGAATCTCTGTCTAGCTGTCTCTCTGTCTCTCCCACTCACTCACGGTCCCTATCTCTCATTCTCTCTCACTCTGTCTCATACACTCACTCTGTCTGTCACACTCTACTGTCTCTTTCTCTCTCTCCTCCCTCTCTCACTCTGTTATTCAGGATTGTTGTGAATCTTATCCATTCAGTGCTCAGGTTGTTACAGCCCTCCCTTGTGATACAGGGATGTGGCTGCTTATGTTACTGGGTTAGCAGTACTGTAGTCCTGAATTCAGATTCCAGGACTTTGAGAACTTCAATTCATTTTTTTTAAAGTTGGTTTCAGTAATGGTGACCATGAAACTGTCGGATTGTGATTAAAACCCATCTGGTTCACGAATATCCCTTTAGGGAAGGAAAACTGCCATCCTTACCCGGTCTGGCCTACACTCAGTACTGACTCTCCGATAGTACGGTACTCCCTCAGTACTGACCCTCCGACAGCACGGCACTCCCTCAGTACTGACCCTCCGACAGCGCGGCTCTCCCTCAGTACTGACCCTCCGACAGCGCGACGCTCCCTCAGTACTGACCCTCTAACAGTGCGGCACTCCCTCAGTACTGACCCTCTGACAGTGCGGCACTCCCTCAGTACTGACCCTCCGACAGTGCGGTGCTCCCTCAGTAGTGACCCTGTGACAGTGCAGCACTCCCTCAGTACTGACCCTCCGACAGTGCGGTGCTCCCTCAGTACTGACCCTGTGACAGTGTGGCGCTCCCTCAGTACTGACCCTCCGACAGTGCGGCACTCCCTCAGTACTGACCCTCCGACAGTGCAGCACTCCCTCAGTACTGACCCTCCGACAGTGCGGTGCTCCCTCAGTACTGACCCTGTGACAGTGTGACGCTCCCTCAGTACTGACCCTGTGACAGTGCGGCATTCCCTCAGTACTGACCCTCCGACAGGATGGGCAGGGGGAGGGTGGGGGGGTGGGGCGGGGGTGTGGGGGGGGGTGGTTGCGGGGTAGTGGGGTGGTGTTCTTCCGGGGTCCTGAGACCCAGCATTGATCCCTCAACGGACATCGCTAAAAAAAACCGACAGACGATCTGGGTCATCGTCACATTGCTCTTTGCGGGATCTTGAAGATGGGAAAGGCGCTATAGAAATGGAGGTTGGCTCTTTCTCCAAGTTGGCCGAGAGGCAGGATTCCCAGCCGGAATTCACAGCTTGGCGGGATCTCAGCCTTTGTGGTAACCGGTTAAAGGGGAGAGTCAGAGCATGGAGGAAGTAATTAAACATAAGTGAATGGGAGCTGATGAGGGATGTAAAATCAGATGGGTATTAAAAGCACTCCAGATGGATTTATCACCGTGTTTTACTGTTTGAGCTGGCTGCTAATTTATTTTGTGCCTTATGTAAAGATTTGGAGAGGGGTCATTTTCGGCTGGGTTACAGCCACAATTACTACTAAAACAGGCAGCTGCCTTTGTACTTCTAAGTTCGTTTTGACATAGAGTTGCATCGTGCCTACAACACCGAAACAGGCCATTCGGCCCCTCTGCTCCGTGCTGGTGTTTCTGCTCCACACAAGCCTCCTCCCACCCCCTCTCTGCATCTCCCTCCCATCGCCATACCCTTCTATTCCTTTCTGCCTCCTGTGTTTATCTAGCTTCCCCCCACCCCCCCCCACCACTTAAAGGCATCTCTGCGATTCACTGCGACCACTCCCTGTGGGAGCGGGTTCCATATTCTTAGGCTTACAGCCTTGGTTCAAACATGGACAAAAGAACTGAACTCCCGAGGTGAGGTGAGAGTGACTGCCCTTGACATCAAGGCAGCATTTGACCGAGTGTGGCATCAAGGAGCCCCTGCAAAACTGGAGTCAATGGGAATCAGGGGGAAAACTCTCTGCTGGTTGGAGTCATACCCAGCACAAAGGAAGATGGCTGTGGTTGTTGGAGGTCAGTCATCTCAGCTCCAGGACATCACTGCAGGAGTTCCTCAGGGTAGAGTCCTAGGCCCAACCATCTTCAGCTGCTTCATCAATGACCTTCCTTCCATCATTAGGTCAGAAGTGGGGATGTTCGCTGATGATTGCACAATGTTCAGCACCATTCGCAACTCCTCAGATACTGAAGTAGTTCATGTCCAAATGCAGCAAGACCTAGACAATATCCAGGCTCGGGGCTGACAAGTGGCAAGTAACATTCGTGCCACACGAGTGTCAGGAAATTACCATCTCCAACAAGAGGGAATCTAACCATTGTCCCTTGACATTCAATGGCATTCCCTTTGCTGAATCCCCCATTAAGAACATCCTGGGGGTTACCATTGACCAGAAACTGAACTGGACCCAGCCATATAAATACTGTGGCTACAAGAGCGGGTCAGAGGCTGGGAATCCTGCAGAGCGTAACTCACCTCCTGACTCCCCAAAGCCGATCGTAAGAACAAAGAACAAAGAAAAGTACAGCACAGGAACAGGCCCTTCAGCCCTCCAAGCCTGCGCCGATCATATTGCCCGTAAACTAAAACATTTTGCACTTATGGGGTCTGTATCCCTCTATTCCCATCCTACTCATGTATTTGTCAAGCTGCCTCCTAAACACCACTATCGTACCTGCTTCCACCACCTCCTCTGGCAGCGAATTCCAGACACTCACTACCCTCTGCGTAAAAAACTTGCCCCGCACATCTCCTCTATAGTTTTCTCCTCTCACCTTAAATCTATGTACCCTAGTAATTGACTCTTCCACCCTGGGAAAAAGCTTCTGACTATCTACTCTGTCCATGCCACTCATAATTTTGTAAACTTCTATCAAGTCGCCCCTCAATCTCCGTCGCTCTAGTGAGAACAATCCAAGTTTCAACATAAGAAATAGGAACAGGAGTAGACCATTCAGCCCCTCGAGACTGCTCCGCCATTTAATAAGATCATGGATGATCATCTTGTGTTTCGATTTCCACATTCCCATCTAACCCCGATAACCTTTCATCCCCTTGCCTAACAAGAATCTATCTGCCTCTGCCTTAAAAGTATTCACTGACCCTTTGTCCACCACCTTCGGAAGCAGAGAGTTCCAAAGTCACATAACCCACTGAGAGAAAAAAATTCTCCTCATCTCTGTCCTAAAAGGGTGATCCCTAATTTTAAAACAGTGACCCCCTAGTTCTGGACTCACCCACAAGAGGAAACATCCTTTCCATGTCCACCTTGTCAAGGCCGTTCAGGATCTTGTAAACTTCAATCAAATCACCCCTCACTCTTCTAAACTCCAGTGGAAACAAGCCCAGTCTGTCCAACCTTTCCTCATAAGACAACCCAATCACTCCAGGTATCAATCTAGTAAACCTCCTCTGAACCGCCTCCAATGCATTTACATTCTTCCTTAAATAAGGAGACCAAAACTGCACACAGTATTCAAGGTGCGGTCTCACCAATGCCCTGTATAACTGAAGCATAACATCCTTACTTTTATGTTCAATCCCTCTCGTAATAAAGGATAGCATTCCATTAACCTTCTTAATTACTTGCTGTACCTGCATAACTTTTGTGACTCATGTACTAGAACACCCAGATGCCTCCGAAATATGCAGCTGTTCTCCATTTAAGTAATATTCTGCGTTTGTTGTTCTTCCTGCCAAATTCAACAACTTCACATTTTCCCACCTTAAACTCCATTTGTCAGATCTTTACCCACTCACTCAGCCGATCTGTATCCATCTGCAACCTCCTCATGTCCTCTTCACAACATACTTTCCTATCTATCTTTGTGTCATCTGCAAATTTAGCTACCGTGTCTTCACTCCCCTCGTCTAAGACACTGCTTTAAATTGTAAAAGGGTGAGGCCCCAGTACAGACCCCTGTGGGACTCCACTCGTCACATCCTGCCAATCAGAAATAGACCCATTTATGCAAACTCTCTGCTTTCTGCCAGCCAGCCAATCTTCTATCCAGGCTAATATGTTACCCCCTACACCATGCGTTTTCTGTAATAGCCTTTGACATTGGCTCCTTATCAAATGCCTTCTGGAAATCCAAGTTCAGTATGTCTATAGGTTCTTCTTTACACAGCACATGTTACTCCTTCAAAAACTCCAATAAATTAGTTAAACATGACTTTCATTTCACAAAACCGTGCTGACTCTTCCCGATTGCCTTCAGCTCTTCTAAGTGCCCAGCAATAGCCTCCTTAATGATCGATTCTAACAACTTCCCCACGACAGATATCAAACTAACTGGCCTATAGTTTCCTGTTTTCTGCCTCCCTCCCTTCCCACCATCTACAAGGCACAAGTCAGGAGTGTGATGGAATGCACTCCACTTGTCTGGGTGAGTGCAGCTCCCACAACACTCAAGAAGCTCGACACCATCCAGGACAAAGCCTGTTTGATTGGTACCATACCTTCAACATTCACTCCCTCCACCACCGACACACAGTAGCAGCAGTGTGTGTACCATCTACAAGATGCACTGCAGCAACTCACCAAGGCTCCTTCAACAGCACCTTCCAAACCTGCAACCTCTACCATCTAGAAGGACAAGGGCAGCAGACACATGGGGAACACCCACCACCTGGAAGTTCCCCTCTGATCCACTCACCATCCTGAATTGGAAATATATCAGCCGTTCCTTCACTGTTGCTGGGTCAAGATCCTGGAACTCCCTCCCTAACAGCACTGTGGGTGTACCTACACCACAGGGACTGCAGCGGCTTAAGAAGGCGGCTCACCACCACCTTCTCAAGGGGCAATTAGGGATGGGCAATAAATGCTGGCCAAGCCAGTGACATCTGCATCCCGTAAATAAATTTTTAAAAATTCTCCCCACTCCCTGGGTATTACAGACAGGAGAGAGACAAACTGAACTTCTTTATCTTCTCACCATCTGTCTTTGAGCAGAGGTGTTTTTGAATTATTTTAAAAATAGACTGTGGCATGTTTCCCCAAACTCCTCAGTGTATGTGATCCAATTTTATAGGTAACACACATCAAACTCTCTTTATGATTAACTCGGAAGGTTAGTTTATTCACAATCAAACCCTGGAGTGATTGTGTTTTCAACAACCACCCCCCCCCTCTCCCCCACCACATACACGCACATACCTATACACATACACATTCAGTATGGGAGATTGAAAAGAGGAGCTTTACAACTATGGATAACAACAGTAACAGGACCACAGATATCAATATTATTCACATGATCTTAAGAGTCCAGAAAGTCAAAGTCAAGAGGGAGTTTCCTTTGTGGTGGAGTTGAATTCGGGTGAGTCCCTGGTTGGAGACAGCAACACAAAAGTTCTTTGAAGTGAATAAGGACACATCACAATGCGATTTCTGTATCTAGATGGTGTGGCAGGCAATGCTCAGATGCTTTTGAAATAAAGGAGGCTTCGAGGAGTTGAGAAATGGTGGCTGGCTGCTTGGTCAGCCAGGAATCCTGCTGTTGTTCTTTTCAGCTTGGAAGTAATTGGCAGACTGACCAAGGCAGCTAGAAATGTAATACTAAAACTGTCCAAGAAGCTAGAAGCATGAGGTCATGTGACCTGGCCCATTAATCAGTTAATTGCAGCTTCACAACTTGTTTCTGTGCCTCTGGCCAAAATCCATTGCTTCCCTTAGGACTGAAATAGTGGCTGTTAAAACACCTTCAGGTATTACAAGTTTTGATGTCTTTGTCTTTGTTATCATCCTGGCTGGAGAGCCAATTCATCTTCACCTTCTAGTTTTCTGATTATAATGTGGCCTTACAAGGTGGTCTGAGAGTCCACAAGGATGAGAGTGGAACTCTATTGTTCTTGTAATGTCTGTTGGAAGTTCTCAGCACAAATGGCCAATCTTGTAACTCATGAGACCTGTAGCAGCCATCGTTTGGCTCAGCAAAAGTCCATTTTAAAATAGCGAGAAAAAAATAAAGTTTGGATGTGCACAATTTTGCTTTCTTATTGACATGACACTGGGAAAGAAGTTTCTCCTGAATTCCCAATGGGATTTATTAGTGACTGCCTTATATTGATGGCCCCCTAGGTCTAGTCTCAACCCACAACTGGAAACATCCACTTTATGTCTACCCTATCAAAGCTGTTTCAAAATTTTAAATAACTTGATCAGGTCACCCCTCAGCCTTGTCTTTTCTATAGAAAAGAGACTTGGCCTGCTAGTCTTTCCTTATTGTGATAAACTCTGGTTAATCTCTAAGTTCTGGTATCATTGTAGTAAATATTTTTGCTCCCTCAGTACTGATCCCCCGACAGTGCGGCGCTCCCTCAGTACTGACCTTCCAACAGTGCAGGACTCTCTCTGTACTGGCCCTCCAACAGCGGACCTCCCTCAAATACTGACCCTCCAACAGTGCGGCGCTCTCTCAGTACTGACCCTCTAACAGTGCAGGACTCCCTCAGCACTGATCCTCCGACAGGAGCTGCCATTCTCTATAATACACACCAAGGCTGTTATCCTCTATAATAGACACAAGGGCTGCTATTCTCTGTAATATACACCGGTGCTTCTAGTCCCTATAATATACACAGAGGCTGTTATTCTCTATAATATACACAAAGACTACCATTCTGTACAATATACACAATGCTGCTATTCTTTACAATATACGCAGGGAGCGCTATTTTCTATAATATTCACAGGGACTGCTATTCTCTATAATAGACACAGGGACTGTTATTCTCTATACTAGACACAAGGGCTACAATTCTCTATAATGTATGCTGTGGCTGCTGTTCCCTATAATAAACACAGGGGCTGCTATTCTCTAAAATGTACACAGGGGCTGCTATTCTCCATAACGTACACAGGGGCTGCTATTCTCCATAATATACACAGGGGCTGCTATTCTCCATAATGTACACAGGGGCTGCTAATCTCTATAATAAACAGAGGGGCTGCTATTCTCTAAAATGTACAGAGGGGCTGCTATTCTCCATAATATACACAGGGGCTGCTACACTCTATAATATAAACAGGGGCTGCTATTCTCTATAATATACACAGGGGCTGCTATTCTCTATAATGTACAGAGGGACTGCTATTCTCTATAATGTACAGAGGGGCTGCTATTCTCTATAATGTACACAGGAGCTGCTATTCTCTATAATGTACACAGGGACTGCTATTCTTTATAATATACACAGGAGCTGCTATTCTCTATAATGTACACAGGAGCTGCTATTCTCTATAATATACACAGGGACTGCTATTCTCTATAATATACACAGGCACTGCTATTCTCTATAATGTACAAAGGAGCTGCTATTTATAATATACACAGGCACTGCTATTCCCTATAATATACACAGGGACTGCTATTCTCTATAATATACACAGAGGCTGCTATTCTCTATAATATACACAGGGTCTGCTATTCTCTATAATATACACAGGGGCTGCTATTCTCTATAATATACACAGGCACTGCTATTCTCTATAATGTACACAGGAGCTGCTATTCTCTATAATGTACACAGGAGCTGCTACTCTCTATAATATACACAGGGACTGCTATTCCCTATAATATGCTCAGGGACTGCTATTCTCTATGATATACACAGAGGCTGCGATTCCCTATAATGTACACAGGGGCTGCAATCTCCATAATGTACAGAGGGGCTGCTATTCCCTACAATATACATACAATATAATATTATCTGTAATATACACAGGAGCTGCTATTCTCTATAATGTACACAGGAGCTGCTATTCTCTATAATATACACAGGAACTGCTATTCTCTATAATATACACAGGCACTGCTATTCTCTATAATGTACACAGGAGCTGCTATTCTCTATAATATACACCGGCACTGCTATTCCCTATAATATACACAGGGACTGCTATTCTATATAATATACACAGAGGCTGCTATTCCCTATAATATACACAGGGGCTGCTACTCTCTATAATATACACAGAGTCTGCTATTCTCTATAATATACACAGGGTCTGCTATTCTCTATAATATACACAGGGGCTGCTATTCTCTATAATATACACAGGCACTGCCATTCTCTATAATGTACACAGGCACTGCTATTCTCTATAATATACACAGAGGCTGCTATTCCCTATAATATACACAGGGGCTGCTATTCCCTATAATGTACGCAGGGACTGCTATTCCCTATAATATACACAGGGGCTGCTACTCTCTATAATATACACAGGGGCTGCTATTCCCTACAATATACATATAATATAATATTATCTGTAATATACACAGGAGCTGCCATTCCCTATAATATACACAGGGGCTGCTATTCCCTATAATATACATATAATATAATATCTGTAATATACTATTATATTCCCTACAATATACACAGGGGCTGCTACTCTCTATAATATACACAGGGGCTGCTATTCCCTACAATATACATATAATATAATATTATCTGTAATATACACAGGAGCTGCTACTCCCTATAATATACAGAGGGGCTGCTATTCCCTATAATATACACAGGGGCTGCTATTCCCTATAAAATACATAGGGACTGCTATCCTTTATGTTACAAACAGGCACTGCTATTCTCTATAATACACACAGGAGTTGCTACTCTCTATAATATACACAGGGGCTGCTATTCCCTATAATATGCACAGGGGCTGCTATTCTCTCTAGTGGACACTGGGGCTGCTATTCTTTACATTAAACACAGGGACTGCTATCCTTTATAATATACACAGGCACTGCTATTCTCTAGCATATACACAGGAGCTGCTACTCTCTATAGTATACACAGGGACTGCTCTTCTCTATAATATACACAGGGGCTGCTACTCTATAATATATATAGGAGCTGTTCTTCTCTACAATATACACAGGGGCAGCTACTGTCTATAGTATACACAGGGATTGCTATTCTCCATAGTATACAAAGGGGCACCTATTCTCTATAATATACACAGGGACTGCTGTTCTCTATAATACACACAGGGACAGCTATTCTCCATAATATACACAGGGGCTGCTACTCTCTATAGTATACACAGGGACTGCTATTTTCTATAATATACACAGGGACTGCTATTCTCTATGATGCACACAGGGGTTGTTCTTCTCTACAATATACGCAGGGGCTGCTATCCTTTATATTATACACAGGGACCGCTACTCTTTATAATATACACAAGGGCTGCTTTTCTCTATAATATACACAGGGGTTGTTCTTCTCTACAATATACACAGGGGCAGCTACTCTCTATAATATACACAGGGGATGCTATTCTCCACAGTATACACAGGGGCTGCTACTGTCTATAGTATACACAGGGATTGCTATTCTCTATAGTATACATAGGGGCTGCTATTCTCTATAATGCACACAGGGGCTGTTATCTCTATAATATACAGAGGGACTGCTATTCTCTCTACTATACAAAGGGGCTGCTATGCTCTATAATATACACAGGAGCTGCTATTCTCTATAATACACACAGGGGCTGCTATTCTCTATAATATAGCGAGGGGCTGTTAATCCCTATAATATACACAGGAGCTGCTACTCTCTCTTATATACACAGCGGCTGCTATTCTCTCTAATGGACACTAGGCCTACTATTCTTTACATTAAACACAGGGGCTGCTATCCTTTATAATATACACCGGCACTGCTATTTTCTATAATATACTCAGGGACTGCTATTCTCTATACAATACACAGGCACTGCTATTCTCTATAATATACACAGGGACTACTATCCTTTATAATATACACATGCACTGCTATTCACTATAATATACACAGGGACTGCTGTTCTCTATAATATACACAGGGTCTGCTATTCTCTATAATATACACAGGGTCTGCTATTCTCTATAATATACTCAGGGACTGCTATTCTCTATAATATACACAAGGACTGCTATTCTCTATAATATACACTGGGACTGCTATTCTCTATAATATACACAAGGACTGCTATTCTCTATACTATACAGAGGGGCTGTTAATCTCTATAATATACACAGGAGCTGCTACTCTCTCTTATATACACAGCGGCTGCTATTCTCTCTAATGGACACTGGGGCTGCTATACTTTACATTAAACGTAGGGACTGCTATCCTTTATATTATGCACAGACACTGCTATTCTCTACAATAAACTCAGGAGCGGCTACTCTCTACAATATACAGAGGAGCTGCTATTCTCTATAATATACACAGGGGCTGCTATTCACTATAATGTACGCAGGGGCTGCTATTCCCTATAATATACACAGGGGCTGCTACTCTCTGTAATATACACAGGGGCTGCTATTCCCTACAATATACATATAATATAATATTATCTGTAATATACACAGGAGCTGCCTTTCCCTATAATATACACAGGGGCTGATATTCCCTATAATATACATATAATATAATATCTGTAATATACTATTATATTCCCTATAATATACACAGGGTCTGCTATTCTCTATAATATACACAGGGGCTGCTATTCTCTATAACATACACAGGCACTGCTATTCTCTATAATGTACACAGGGACTACTATTCTCTATAATATACACAGGCACTGCTATTCTCTATAATGTACACAGGAGCTGCTATTCTCTATAATGTACACAGGGACTGCTATTCCCTACAATATACACAGGTACTGCTATTCTCTATAATATACACAGAGGCTGCTATTCCCTATAATATACACAGGGGCTGCTATTCCCTATAATGTACGCAGGGGCTGCTATTCCCTATAATATACACAGGGGCTGCTACTCTCTATAGTATACACAAGGGCTGCTATTCCCTACAATATACATATAATATTATCTGTAATATACACAGGAGCTGCCATTCCCTATAATATACACAGGGGCTGCTCTTCCCTATAATATACATATAATATAATATCTGTAATATACTATTATATTCCCTACAATATACACAGGGGCTGCTACTCTCTATAATATACACAGGGGCTGCTATTCCCTACAATATACATATAATATAATATTATCTGTAATATACACAGGAGCTGCTACTCCCTATAATATACAGAGGGGCTGCTATTCCCTATAATATACACAGGGAATGCTATTCTCTATAATATACACAGGGACTGCTATTCTCTATAATATACACAGGGGCTGCTATTGCCTATAATGTACACAGGGGCTGCTACTGTCTATAATATACAGAGGGGCTGCTATTCCCTACAATATACATACAATATAATATTATCTGTAATATACACAGGAGCTGCTATTCTCTATAATGTACACAGGAGATGCTATTCTCTATAATATACACAGGGTCTGCTATTCTCTATAATGTACACAGGAGCTGCTATTCCCTATAATATACACAGGGTCTGCTATTCTCTATAATGTACACAGGAGCTGCTATTCTCTATAATATACACAGGGGCGGCTACTCTCTATAATATACACAGGGGCTGCAATTCACTATTATATACACAAGGGGCTGCAATTCTCTATAATGTACACAGGGCTGCTATTCTCTATAATATATACAGGTGCTGCCACTCTCTATAATATACACAGGGGCTGCTATTCTCTATAATGTACACAGGAGCTGCTATTCTCTATAATGTACACAGGGACTGCTATTCCCTATAATATACACAGGGACTGCTATTCTCTATAATATACACAGGGGCTGCTATTCCCTATAATGTACACAGGAGCTGCTATTCTCTATAATGTACACAGGGACTGCTATTCCATATAATATACACAGGGACTGCTATTCTCTATAATATACACAGAGGCTGCTATTCCCTATAATATACACAGGGGCTGCTATTCTCTCTAGTGGACACTGGGGCTGCTATTCTTTACATTAAACACAGGGACTGCTATCCTTTATAATATACACAGGCACTGCTATTCTCTAGCATATACACAGGAGGTGCTACTCTCTATAGTATACACAGGGGCTGCTCTTCTCTATAATATACACAGGGGCTGCTATTCTCAAAAATATACACAGGAGCTGCTACTCTATAATATATATAGGAGCTGTTCTTCTCTACAATATACACAGGGGCAGCTACTGTCTATAGTATGCACAGGGATTGCTATTCTCCATAGTATACAAAGGGGCACCTATTCTCTATAATTTACACAGGGACTGCTGTTCTCTATAATACACACAGGGACAGCTATTCTCCATAATATACACAGGGGCTGCTACTCTCTATAGTATACACAGGGACTGCTATTTTCTATAATATACACAGGGACTGCTATTCTCTATGATGCACACAGGGGTTGTTCTTCTCTACAATATACGCAGGGGCTGCTATCCTTTATATTATACACAGGGGCCGCTACTCTTTATAATATACACAAGGGCTGCTATTCTCTATAATATACACAGGGGTTGTTCTTCTCTACAATATACACAGGGGCAGCTACTCTCTATAATATACACGGGGGATGCTATTCTCCACAGTATACACAGGGGCTGCTACTGTCTATAGTATACACAGGGATTGCTATTCTCTATAGTATACATAGGGGCTGCTATTCTCTATAATGCACACAGGGGCTGTTATCTCTATAATATACACAGGGGCTGCTACTGTCTATAGTATACACAGGGATTGCTATTCTCTATAGTATACATAGGGGCTGCTATTCTCTATAATGCACACAGGGGCTGTTATCTCTATAATATACAGAGGGACTGCTATTCTCTCTACTATACAAAGGGGCTGCTATGCTCTATAATATACACAGGAGCTGCTATTCTCTATAATACACACAGGGGCTGCTATTCTCTATAATATAGCGAGGGGCTGTTAATCCCTATAATATACACAGGAGCTGCTACTCTCTCTTATATACACAGCGGCTGCTATTCTCTCTAATGGACACTAGGCCTACTATTCTTTACATTAAACACAGGGGCTGCTATCCTTTATAATATACACCGGCACTGCTATTTTCTATAATATACTCAGGGACTGCTATTCTCTATACAATACACAGGCACTGCTATTCTCTATAATATACACAGGGACTACTATCCTTTATAATATACACATGCACTGCTATTCACTATAATATACACAGGCTCTGCTATTCTCTATAATATACTCAGGGCCTGCTATTCTCTATAATATACACAAGGACTGCTATTCTCTATAATATACACTGGGACTGCTATTCTCTATAATATACACAAGGACTGCTATTCTCTATACTATACAGAGGGGCTGTTAATCTCTATAATATACACAGGAGCTGCTACTCTCTCTTATATACACAGCGGCTGCTATTCTCTCTAATGGACACTGGGGCTGCTATACTTTACATTAAACATAGGGACTGCTATCCTTTATAATATGCACAGACACTGCTATTCTCTACAATAAACTCAGGAGCTGCTACTCTCTACAATATACAGAGGAGCTGCTATTCTCTATAATATACACAGGGGCTGCTATTCCCTATAATGTACGCAGGGGCTGCTATTCCCTATAATATACACAGGGGCTGCTACTCTCTGTAATATACACAGGGGCTGCTATTCCCTACAATATACATATAATATAATATTATCTGTAATATACACAGGAGCTGCCTTTCCCTATAATATACACAGGGGCTGATATTCCCTATAATATACATATAATATAATATCTGTAATATACTATTATATTCCCTATAATATACACAGGGTCTGCTATTCTCTATAATATACACAGGGGCTGCCATTCTCTATAACATACACAGGCACTGCTATTCTCTATAATGTACACAGGGACTACTATTCTCTATAATATACACAGGCACTGCTATTCTCTATAATGTACACAGGAGCTGCTATTCTCTATAATGTACACAGGAACTGCTATTCCCTATAATATACACAGGTACTGCTATTCTCTATAATATACACAGAGGCTGCTATTCCCTATAATATACACAGGGGCTGCTATTCCCTATAATGTACGCAGGGGCTGCTATTCCCTGTAATATACACAGGGGCTGCTACTCTCTATAGTATACACAAGGGCTGCTATTCCCTACAATATACATATAATATTATCTGTAATATACACAGGAGCTGCCATTCCCTATAATATACACAGGGGCTGCTCTTCCCTATAATATACATATAATATAATATCTGTAATATACTATTATATTCCCTACAATATACACAGGGGCTGCTACTCTCTATAATATACACAGGGGCTGCTATTCCCTACAATATACATATAATATAATATTATCTGTAATATACACAGGAGCTGCTACTCCCTATAATATACAGAGGGGCTGCTATTCCCTATAATATACACAGGGACTGCTATTCTCTATAATATACACAGGGGCTGCTATTCCCTATAATGTACACAGGGGCTGCTACTTTCTAGAATATACAGAGGGGCTGCTATTCCCTACAATATACATACAATATAATATTATCTGTAATATACACAGGAGCTGCTATTCTCTATAATGTACACAGGAGCTGCTACTCTCTATAATATACACAGGGACTGCTATTCCCTATAATATACACAGGGACTGCTATTCTCTATAATATACACAGGGGCTGCTATTCCCTATAATGTACACAGGGGCTGCTACTGTCTATAATATACAGAGGGGCTGCTATTCCCTACAATATACATGCAATATAATATTATCTGTAATATACACAGGAGCTGCTATTCTCTATAATGTACACAGGAGATGCTATTCTCTATAATATACACAGGGTCTGCTATTCTCTATAATGTACACAGGAGCTGCTATTCTCTATAATATACACAGGGTCTGCTATTCTCTATAATGTACACAGGAGCTGCTATTCTCTATAATATACACAGGGGCGGCTACTCTCTATAATATACACAGGGGCTGCTATTCACTATTATATACACAAGGGGCTGCAATTCTCTATAATGTACACAGGGCTGCTATTCTCTATAATATATACAGGTGCTGCCACTCTCTATAATATACACAGGGGCTGCTATTCTCTATAATGTACACAGGAGCTGCTATTCTCTATAATGTACACAGGGACTGCTATTCCCTATAATATACACAGGGACTGCTATTCTCTATAATATACACAGAGGCTGCTATTCCCTATAATATACACAGGGGCTGCTATTCCCTATAATGTACGCGGGGGCTGCTATTCCCTATAATATACACAGGGGCTGCTACTCTCTATAATATACACAGGGGCTGCTATTCCCTACAATATACATATAATATTATCTGTAATATACACAGGAGCTGCCATTCCCTATAATATACACAGGGGCTGCTCTTCCCTATAATATACATATAATATAATATCTGTAATATACTATTATATTCCCTACAATATACACAGGTGCCGCTACTCTCTATAATATACACAGGGGCTGCTATTCCCTACAATATACATATAATATAATATTATCTGTAATATACACAGGAGCTGCTACTCCCTATAATATACAGAGGGGCTGCTATTCCCTATAATATACACAGGGGCTGCTATTCCCTATAAAATACATAGGGACTGCTATCCTTTATATTACAAACAGGCACTGCTATTCTCTATAATACACACAGGAGTTGCTACTCTCTATAATATACACAGGGGCTGCTATTCCCTATAATATACACAGGGGCTGCTATTCTCTCTAGTGGACACTGGGGCTGCTATTCTTTACATTAAACAAAGGGACTGCTATCCTTTATAATATACACAGGCACTGCTATTCTCTAGCATATACACAGGAGCTGCTACTCTCTATAGTATACACAGGGGCTGCTCTTCTCTATAATATACACAGGGGCTGCTATTCTCTATAATATACACAGGAGCTGCTACTCTATAATATATATAGGAGCTGTTCTTCTCTACAATATACACAGGGGCAGCTACTGTCTATTGTATACACAGGGATTGCTATTCTCCATAGTATACAAAGGGGCACCTATTCTCTATAATATACACAGGGACTGCTGTTCTCTATAATACACACAGGGACAGCTATTCTCCATAATATACACAGGGGCTGCCACTCTCTATAGTATACACAGGGACTGCTATTTTCTATAATATACACAGGGACTGCTATTCTCTATGATGCACACAGGGGTTGTTCTTCTCTACAATATACACAGGGGCTGCTATCCTTTATATTATACACAGGGGCCGCTACTCTTTATAATATACACAAGGGCTGCTATTCTCTATAATATACACAGGGGTTGTTCTTCTCTACAATTTACACAGGGGCAGCTACTCTCTATAATATACACGGGGGATGCTATACTCCATAGTATACACAGGGGCTGCTACTGTCTATAGTATACACAGGGATTGCTATTCTCTATAGTATACATAGGGGCTGCTATTCTCTATAATGCACACAGGGGCTGTTATCTCTATAATATACACAGGGGCTGCTACTGTCTATAGTATACACAGGGATTGCTATTCTCTATAGTATACATAGGGGCTGCTATTCTCTATAATGCACACAGGGGCTGTTATCTCTATAATATACAGAGGGACTGCTATTCTCTCTACTATACAAAGGGGCTGCTATGCTCTATAATATACACAGGAGCTGCTATTCTCTATAATACACACAGGGGCTGCTATTCTCTATAATATAGCGAGGGGCTGTTAATCTCTATAATATACACAGGAGCTGCTACTCTCTCTTATATACACAGCGGCTGCTATTCTCTCTAATGGACACTGGGGCTGCTATACTTTACATTAAACATAGGGACTGCTATCCTTCATAATATGCACAGACACGCCTATTCTCTACAATAAACTCAGGAGCTGCTACTCTCTACAATATACAGAGGAGCTGCTATTATCTATAATATACAAAGGAGGTGCTATTCCCTATAACACACACAGGGGCAGCTACTCTCTATAATATACACAGGAGGTGCTATTCCCTATAACACACACAGGGGCAGCTACTCTCTATAATATACACAGGGGCGGCTACTCTGTATAATATACACAGGGGCTGCTATTCACTATAATATACACAAGGGGCTGCAATTCTCTATAATGTACACAGGGCTGCTATTCTCTATAATATATACAGGTGCTGCCACTCTCTATAATATACACAGGGGCTGCTATTCTCTATAATGTACAAAGGGGCTGCTACTTTCTATAGTATAGACAGGGACTGCTATTCACTATAATATGCACAAGGGGCTGCTATTCTCCATAATGTACACAGGGCTGCTATTCTCTATAATATACACAGGGGCTGCTATTCTCTATAATGTACACAGGAGCTGCTACTCTCTATAATATACACAGGGACTGCTATTCCCTATAATATACACAGGGACTGCTATTCTCTATAATATACACAGGGGCTGCTATTCCCTATAATGTACACAGGGGCTGCTACTTTCTAGAATATACAGAGGGGCTGCTATTCCCTACAATATACATACAATATAATATTATCTGTAATATACACAGGAGCTGCTATTCTCTATAATGTACACAGGAGCTGCTACTCTCTATAATATACACAGGGACTGCTATTCCCTATAATATACACAGGGACTGCTATTCTCTATAATATACACAGGGGCTGCTATTCCCTATAATGTACACAGGGGCTGCTGCTGTCTATAATATACAGAGGGGCTGCTATTCCCTACAATATACATACAATATAATATTATCTGTAATATACACAGGAGCTGCTATTCTCCATAATGTACACAGGAGATGCTATTCTCTATAATATACACAGGGTCTGCTATTCTCTATAATGTACACAGGAGCTGCTATTCTCTATAATATACACAGGGTCTGCTATTCTCTATAATGTACACAGGAGCTGCTATTCTCTATAATATACACAGGGTCTGCTATTCTCTATAATGTACACAGGAGCTGCTATTCTCTATAATATACACAGGGGCGGCTACTCTCTATAATATACACAGGGGCTGCTATTCACTATTATATACACAAGGGGCTGCAATTCTCTATAATGTACACAGGGCTGCTATTCTCTATAATATATACAGGTGCTGCCACTCTCTATAATATACACAGGGGCTGCTATTCTCTATAATGTACACAGGAGCTGCTATTCTCTATAATGTACACAGGGACTGCTATTCCCTATAATATACACAGGGACTGCTATTCTCAATAATATACACAGGGGCTGCTATTCCCTATAATGTACACAGGAGCTGCTATTCTCTATAATGTACACAGGGACTGCTATTCCCTATAATATACACAGGGACTGCTATTCTCTATAACATACACAGAGGCTGCTATTCCCTATAATATACACAGGGGCTGCTATTCCCTATAATATACACAAGGGGCTGCAATTCTCTATAATGTACACAGGGCTGCTATTCTCTATAATATATACAGGTGCTGCCACTCTCTATAATATACACAGGGACTGCTATTCCCTATAATATACACAGGGACTGCTATTCTCTATAATATACACAGGGGCTGCTATTCCCTACAATGTACACAGGGGCTGCTACTGTCTATAATATACAGAGGGGCTGCTATTCCCTACAATATACATACAATATAATATTATCTGTAATATACACAGGAGCTGCTATTCTGTATAATGTTCACAGGAGCTGCTATTCTCTATAATATACACAGGGTTTGCTATTCTCTATAATGTACACAGGAGCTGCTATTCTCTATAATATACACAGGGTCTGCTATTCTCTATAATATACACAGGGACTACTATTCTCTATAATATACATAGGCACTGCTATACTCTATAATGTACACAGGAGCTGCTATTCTCTATAATATACACAGGGACTGATATTCCCTATAATATACACAGGGACTGCTATTCTCTATAATATACACAGAGGCTGCTATTCCCTATAATATACACAAGGGCTGCTATTCCCTATAATGTACACAGGGGCTGCTATTCCCTATAATATACACAGGGGCTGCTACTCTCTGTAATATACACAGGGGCTGCTATTCCCTACAATATACATATAATATAATATTATCTGTAATATACACAGGAGCTGCTATTCTCTATAATGTACACAGGAGCTGCTACTCTCTATAATATACACAGGGACTGCTATTCCCTATAATATACACAGGGGCTGCTATTCCCTATAATATACACAGGAGCTGCTACTCTCTGTAATATACACAGGAGCTGCCATTCCCTATAATATACACAGGGGCTGCTATTCCCTATAACATACATATAATATAATATCTGTAATATACTATTATATTCTCTATAATATACACAGGGTCTGCTATTGTCTATAATATACACAAGGCCTGCTATTCTCTATAACATACACAGGCACTGCTATTCTCTATAATGTACACAGGGACTACTATTCTCTATAATATACACAGGCACTGCTATTCTCTATAATGTACACAGGAGCTGCTATTCTCTATAATGTACACAGGGACTGCTATTCCCCATAATATACACAGGGACTGCTATTCCCTATAATATACACAGGGGCTGCTATTCCCTATAATGTACGCAGGGGCTGCTTTTCCCTATAATGTACACAGGGGCTGCAACTGTCTGTAATATACAGAGGGGCTGCTATTCCCTACAATATACATACAATATAATATTATCTGTAATATACACAGGAGCTGCTATTCTCTATAATGAACACAGGAGCTGCTATTCTCTATAATATACACAGGGACTGCTATTCTATATAATATACACAGGCACTGCTATTCTCTATAGTATACACAGGAGCTGCTATTCTCTATAATATACACAGGCACTGCTATTCCCTATAATATACACAGGGACTGCTATTCTCTATAATATACACAGAGGCTGCTATTCCCTATAATATACACAGGGGCTGCTACTCTCTATAATATACACAGAGTCTGCTATTCTCTATAATATACACAGGTTCTGCTCTTCTCTATAATATACACAGGGGCTGCTATTCTCTATAATATACACAGGCACTGCTATTCTCTATAATGTACACAGGGACTACTATTCTCTATAATATACACAGGCACTGCTATTCTTTATACTGTACACAGGAGCTGCTATTCTCTATAATATACACAGGGACTGATATTCCCTATAATATACACATGGACTGCTATTCTCTATAATATACACAGACGCTTCTATTCCCTATAATATACTCAAGGGCTGCTATTCCCTATAATGTACGCAGGGGCTGCTATTCCCTATAATATACACAGGGGCTGCTACTCTCTGTAATATACACAGGGGCAGCTACTGTCTATTGTATACACAGGGATTGCTATTCTCCATAGTATACAAAGGGGCACCTATTCTCTATAATTTACACAGGGACTGCCCTCTATAATACACACAGGGACAGCTATTCTCCATAATATACACAGGGGCTGCTACTCTCTATAGTATACACAGGGACTGCTATTTTCTATAATATACACAGGGACTGCTATTCTCTATGATGCACACAGGGGTTGTTCTTCTCTACAATATACACAGGGGCTGCTATCCTTTATATTATAAACAGGGGCCGCTACTCTTTATAATATACACAGGGGCTGCTATTCCCTATAATGTACACAGGGGCTGCTACTCTCTATAATATACAGAGGGGCTGCTATTCCCTACAATATACATACAATATAATATTATCTGTAATATACACAGGAGCTGCTATTCTCTATAATATACACAGGGACTGCTATTCTATATAATATACAAAGGCACTGCTATTCTCTATAATGTACACAGGAGCTGCTATTCTCTATAATATACACAGGCACTGCTATTCCCTATAATATACACAGGGACTGCTATTCTCTATAATATACACAGAGGCTGCTATTCCCTATAATATACACAGGGGCTGCTACTCTCTATAATATACACAGAGTCTGCTATTCTCTATAATGTACAAAGGGGCTGCTACTTTCTATAGTATAGACAGGGGCTGCTATTCACTATAATATGCACAAGGGGCTGCTATTCTCCATAATGTACACAGGGCTGCTATTCTCTATAATATACACAGGGGCTGCTATTCTCTATAATGTACACAGGAGCTGCTACTCTCTATAATATACACAGGGACTGCTATTCCCTATAATATACACAGGGACTGCTATTCTCTATAATATACACAGGGGCTGCTATTCCCTATAATGTACACAGGGGCTGCTACTTTCTAGAATATACAGAGGGGCTGCTATTCCCTACAATATACATACAATATAATATTATCTGTAATATACACAGGAGCTGCTATTCTCTATAATGTACACAGGAGCTGCTACTCTCTATAATATACACAGGGACTGCTATTCCCTATAATATACACAGGGACTGCTATTCTCTATAATATACACAGGGGCTGCTATTCCCTATAATGTACACAGGGGCTGCTGCTGTCTATAATATACAGAGGGGCTGCTATTCCCTACAATATACATACAATATAATATTATCTGTAATATACACAGGAGCTGCTATTCTCCATAATGTACACAGGAGATGCTATTCTCTATAATATACACAGGGTCTGCTATTCTCTATAATGTACACAGGAGCTGCTATTCTCTATAATATACACAGGGTCTGCTATTCTCTATAATGTACACAGGAGCTGCTATTCTCTATAATATACACAGGGGCGGCTACTCTCTATAATATACACAGGGGCTGCTATTCACTATTATATACACAAGGGGCTGCAATTCTCTATAATGTACACAGGGCTGCTATTCTCTATAATATATACAGGTGCTGCCACTCTCTATAATATACACAGGGGCTGCTATTCTCTATAATGTACACAGGAGCTGCTATTCTCTATAATGTACACAGGGACTGCTATTCCCTATAATATACACAGGGACTGCTATTCTCAATAATATACACAGGGGCTGCTATTCCCTATAATGTACACAGGAGCTGCTATTCTCTATAATGTACACAGGGACTGCTATTCCCTATAATATACACAGGGACTGCTATTCTCTATAACATACACAGAGGCTGCTATTCCCTATAATATACACAGGGGCTGCTATTCCCTATAATGTACGCAGGGGCTGCTATTCCCTATAATATACACAGGGGCTGCTACTCTCTATAATATACACAGGGGCTGCTATTCCCTACAATATTCATATAATATTATCTGTAATATACACAGGAGCTGCCATTCCCTATAATATACACAGGGGCTGCTCTTCCCTATAATATACATATAATATAATATCTGTAATATACTATTATATTCCCTACAATATACACAGGTGCCGCTACTCTCTATAATATACACAGGGGCTGCTATTCCCTACAATATACATATAATATAATATTATCTGTAATATACACAGGAGCTGCTACTCCCTATAATATACAGAGGGGCTGCTATTCCCTATAATATACACAGGGGCTGCTATTCCCTATAAAATACATAGGGACTGCTATCCTTTATATTACAAACAGGCACTGCTATTCTCTATAATACACACAGGAGTTGCTACTCTCTATAATATACAGAGGGGCTGCTATTCCCTATAATATACACAGGGGCTGCTATTCTCTCTAGTGGACACTGGGGCTGCTATTCTTTACATTAAACAAAGGGACTGCTATCCTTTATAATATACACAGGCACTGCTATTCTCTAGCATATACACAGGAGCTGCTACTCTCTATAGTATACACAGGGGCTGCTCTTCTCTATAATATACACAGGGGCTGCTATTCTCTATAATATACACAGGAGCTGCTACTCTATAATATATATAGGAGCTGTTCTTCTCTACAATATACACAGGGGCAGCTACTGTCTATTGTATACACAGGGATTGCTATTCTCCATAGTATACAAAGGGGCACCTATTCTCTATAATATACACAGGGACTTCTGTTCTCTATAATACACACAGGGACAGCTATTCTCCATAATATACACATGGGCTGCCACTCTCTATAGTATACACAGGGACTGCTATTTTCTATAATATACACAGGGACTGCTATTCTCTATGATGCACACAGGGGTTGTTCTTCTCTACAATATACACAGGGGCTGCTATCCTTTATATTATACACAGGGGCCGCTACTCTTTATAATATACACAAGGGCTGCTATTCTCTATAATATACACAGGGGTTGTTCTTCTCTACATTTTACACAGGGGCAGCTACTCTCTATAATATACACAGGGGATGCTATACTCCATAGTATACACAGGGGCTGCTACTGTCTATAGTATACACAGGGATTGCTATTCTCTATAGTATACATAGGGGCTGCTATTCTCTATAATGCACACAGGGGCTGTTATCTCTATAATATACACAGGGGCTGCTACTGTCTATAGTATACACGGGGATTGCTATTCTCTATAGTATACATAGGGGCTGCTATTCTCTATAATGCACACAGGGGCTGTTATCTCTATAATATACAGAGGGACTGCTATTCTCTCTACTATACAAAGGGGCTGCTATGCTCTATAATATACACAGGAGCTGCTATTCTCTATAATACACACAGGGGCTGCTATTCTCTATAATATAGCGAGGGGCTGTTATTCCCTATAATATACACAGGAGCTGCCACTCTCTCTTATATACACAGCGGCTGCTATTCTCTCTAATGGACACTAGGCCTACTATTCTTTACATTAAACACAGGGGCTGCTATCCTTTATAATATACACAGGCACTGCTATTATCTATAATATACTCAGGGACTGCTATTCTCTATAATATACACAAGGACTGCTATTCTCTATAATATACACAGGAACTGCTATTCTCTATAATATACACAAGGACTGCTTTTCTCTATACTATACAGAGGGGCTGTTAATCTCTATAATATACACAGGAGCTGCTACTCTCTCTTATATACACAGCGGCTGCTATTCTCTCTAATGGACACTGGGGCTGCTATACTTTACATTAAACAGAGGGACTGCTATCCTTTATAATATGCACAGACACTGCTATTCTCTACAATAAATTCAGGAGCTGCTACTCTCTACAATATACAGAGGAGCTGCTATTCTCTATAATATACACAGGAGGTGCTATTCCCTATAACACACACAGGGGCAGCTACTCTCTATAATATACACAGGAGGTGCTATTCCCTATAACACACACAGGGGCAGCTACTCTCTATAATATACACAGGGGCGGCTACTCTCTATAATATACACAGGGGCTGCTATTCCCTATAATATACACAAGGGGCTGCAATTCTCTATAATGTACACAGGGCTGCTATTCTCTATAATATATACAGGTGCTGCCACTCTCTATAATATACACAGGGACTGCTATTCCCTATAATATACACAGGGACTGCTATTCTCTATAATATACACAGGGGCTGCTATTCCCTACAATGTACACAGGGGCTGCTACTGTCTATAATATACAGAGGGGCTGCTATTCCCTACAATATACATACAATATAATATTATCTGTAATATACACAGGAGCTGCTATTCTGTATAATGTTCACAGGAGCTGCTATTCTCTATAATATACACAGGGTCTGCTATTCTCTATAATGTACACAGGAGCTGCTATTCTCTATAATATACACAGGGTCTGCTATTCTCTATAATATACACAGGGACTACTATTCTCTATAATATACATAGGCACTGCTATACTCTATAATGTACACAGGAGCTGCTATTCTCTATAATATACACAGGGACTGATATTCCCTATAATATACACAGGGACTGCTATTCTCTATAATATACACAGAGGCTGCTATTCCCTATAATATACACAAGGGCTGCTATTCCCTATAATGTACACAGGGGCTGCTATTCCCTATAATATACACAGGGGCTGCTACTCTCTGTAATATACACAGGGGCTGCTATTCCCTACAATATACATATAATATAATATTATCTGTAATATACACAGGAGCTGCTATTCTCTATAATGTACACAGGAGCTGCTACTCTCTATAATATACACAGGGACTGCTATTCCCTATAATATACACAGGGGCTGCTATTCCCTATAATATACACAGGAGCTGCTACTCTCTGTAATATACACAGGAGCTGCCATTCCCTATAATATACACAGGGGCTGCTATTCCCTATAACATACATATAATATAATATCTGTAATATACTATTATATTCTCTATAATATACACAGGGTCTGCTATTGTCTATAATATACACAAGGCCTGCTATTCTCTATAACATACACAGGCACTGCTATTCTCTATAATGTACACAGGGACTACTATTCTCTATAATATACACAGGCACTGCTATTCTCTATAATGTACACAGGAGCTGCTATTCTCTATAATGTACACAGGGACTGCTATTCCCCATAATATACACAGGGACTGCTATTCCCTATAATATACACAGGGGCTGCTATTCCCTATAATGTACGCAGGGGCTGCTTTTCCCTATAATGTACACAGGGGCTGCAACTGTCTGTAATATACAGAGGGGCTGCTATTCCCTACAATATACATACAATATAATATTATCTGTAATATACACAGGAGCTGCTATTCTCTATAATGAACACAGGAGCTGCTATTCTCTATAATATACACAGGGACTGCTATTCTATATAATATACACAGGCACTGCTATTCTCTATAGTATACACAGGAGCTGCTATTCTCTATAATATACACAGGCACTGCTATTCCCTATAATATACACAGGGACTGCTATTCTCTATAATATACACAGAGGCTGCTATTCCCTATAATATACACAGGGGCTGCTACTCTCTATAATATACACAGAGTCTGCTATTCTCTATAATATACACAGGTTCTGCTCTTCTCTATAATATACACAGGGGCTGCTATTCTCTATAATATACACAGGCACTGCTATTCTCTATAATGTACACAGGGACTACTATTCTCTATAATATACACAGGCACTGCTATTCTTTATACTGTACACAGGAGCTGCTATTCTCTATAATATACACAGGGACTGATATTCCCTATAATATACACATGGACTGCTATTCTCTATAATATACACAGACGCTTCTATTCCCTATAATATACTCAAGGGCTGCTATTCCCTATAATGTACGCAGGGGCTGCTATTCCCTATAATATACACAGGGGCTGCTACTCTCTGTAATATACACAGGGGCAGCTACTGTCTATTGTATACACAGGGATTGCTATTCTCCATAGTATACAAAGGGGCACCTATTCTCTATAATTTACACAGGGACTGCCCTCTATAATACACACAGGGACAGCTATTCTCCATAATATACACAGGGGCTGCTACTCTCTATAGTATACACAGGGACTGCTATTTTCTATAATATACACAGGGACTGCTATTCTCTATGATGCACACAGGGGTTGTTCTTCTCTACAATATACACAGGGGCTGCTATCCTTTATATTATAAACAGGGGCCGCTACTCTTTATAATATACACAGGGGCTGCTATTCCCTATAATGTACACAGGGGCTGCTACTCTCTATAATATACAGAGGGGCTGCTATTCCCTACAATATACATACAATATAATATTATCTGTAATATACACAGGAGCTGCTATTCTCTATAATATACACAGGGACTGCTATTCTATATAATATACAAAGGCACTGCTATTCTCTATAATGTACACAGGAGCTGCTATTCTCTATAATATACACAGGCACTGCTATTCCCTATAATATACACAGGGACTGCTATTCTCTATAATATACACAGAGGCTGCTATTCCCTATAATATACACAGGGGCTGCTACTCTCTATAATATACACAGAGTCTGCTATTCTCTATAATGTACAAAGGGGCTGCTACTTTCTATAGTATAGACAGGGGCTGCTATTCACTATAATATGCACAAGGGGCTGCTATTCTCCATAATGTACACAGGGCTGCTATTCTCTATAATATACACAGGGGCTGCTATTCTCTATAATGTACACAGGAGCTGCTACTCTCTATAATATACACAGGGACTGCTATTCCCTATAATATACACAGGGACTGCTATTCTCTATAATATACACAGGGGCTGCTATTCCCTATAATGTACACAGGGGCTGCTACTTTCTAGAATATACAGAGGGGCTGCTATTCCCTACAATATACATACAATATAATATTATCTGTAATATACACAGGAGCTGCTATTCTCTATAATGTACACAGGAGCTGCTACTCTCTATAATATACACAGGGACTGCTATTCCCTATAATATACACAGGGACTGCTATTCTCTATAATATACACAGGGGCTGCTATTCCCTATAATGTACACAGGGGCTGCTGCTGTCTATAATATACAGAGGGGCTGCTATTCCCTACAATATACATACAATATAATATTATCTGTAATATACACAGGAGCTGCTATTCTCCATAATGTACACAGGAGATGCTATTCTCTATAATATACACAGGGTCTGCTATTCTCTATAATGTACACAGGAGCTGCTATTCTCTATAATATACACAGGGTCTGCTATTCTCTATAATGTACACAGGAGCTGCTATTCTCTATAATATACACAGGGGCGGCTACTCTCTATAATATACACAGGGGCTGCTATTCACTATTATATACACAAGGGGCTGCAATTCTCTATAATGTACACAGGGCTGCTATTCTCTATAATATATACAGGTGCTGCCACTCTCTATAATATACACAGGGGCTGCTATTCTCTATAATGTACACAGGAGCTGCTATTCTCTATAATGTACACAGGGACTGCTATTCCCTATAATATACACAGGGACTGCTATTCTCAATAATATACACAGGGGCTGCTATTCCCTATAATGTACACAGGAGCTGCTATTCTCTATAATGTACACAGGGACTGCTATTCCCTATAATATACACAGGGACTGCTATTCTCTATAACATACACAGAGGCTGCTATTCCCTATAATATACACAGGGGCTGCTATTCCCTATAATGTACGCAGGGGCTGCTATTCCCTATAATATACACAGGGGCTGCTACTCTCTATAATATACACAGGGGCTGCTATTCCCTACAATATTCATATAATATTATCTGTAATATACACAGGAGCTGCCATTCCCTATAATATACACAGGGGCTGCTCTTCCCTATAATATACATATAATATAATATCTGTAATATACTATTATATTCCCTACAATATACACAGGTGCCGCTACTCTCTATAATATACACAGGGGCTGCTATTCCCTACAATATACATATAATATAATATTATCTGTAATATACACAGGAGCTGCTACTCCCTATAATATACAGAGGGGCTGCTATTCCCTATAATATACACAGGGGCTGCTATTCCCTATAAAATACATAGGGACTGCTATCCTTTATATTACAAACAGGCACTGCTATTCTCTATAATACACACAGGAGTTGCTACTCTCTATAATATACAGAGGGGCTGCTATTCCCTATAATATACACAGGGGCTGCTATTCTCTCTAGTGGACACTGGGGCTGCTATTCTTTACATTAAACAAAGGGACTGCTATCCTTTATAATATACACAGGCACTGCTATTCTCTAGCATATACACAGGAGCTGCTACTCTCTATAGTATACACAGGGGCTGCTCTTCTCTATAATATACACAGGGGCTGCTATTCTCTATAATATACACAGGAGCTGCTACTCTATAATATATATAGGAGCTGTTCTTCTCTACAATATACACAGGGGCAGCTACTGTCTATTGTATACACAGGGATTGCTATTCTCCATAGTATACAAAGGGGCACCTATTCTCTATAATATACACAGGGACTTCTGTTCTCTATAATACACACAGGGACAGCTATTCTCCATAATATACACATGGGCTGCCACTCTCTATAGTATACACAGGGACTGCTATTTTCTATAATATACACAGGGACTGCTATTCTCTATGATGCACACAGGGGTTGTTCTTCTCTACAATATACACAGGGGCTGCTATCCTTTATATTATACACAGGGGCCGCTACTCTTTATAATATACACAAGGGCTGCTATTCTCTATAATATACACAGGGGTTGTTCTTCTCTACATTTTACACAGGGGCAGCTACTCTCTATAATATACACAGGGGATGCTATACTCCATAGTATACACAGGGGCTGCTACTGTCTATAGTATACACAGGGATTGCTATTCTCTATAGTATACATAGGGGCTGCTATTCTCTATAATGCACACAGGGGCTGTTATCTCTATAATATACACAGGGGCTGCTACTGTCTATAGTATACACGGGGATTGCTATTCTCTATAGTATACATAGGGGCTGCTATTCTCTATAATGCACACAGGGGCTGTTATCTCTATAATATACAGAGGGACTGCTATTCTCTCTACTATACAAAGGGGCTGCTATGCTCTATAATATACACAGGAGCTGCTATTCTCTATAATACACACAGGGGCTGCTATTCTCTATAATATAGCGAGGGGCTGTTATTCCCTATAATATACACAGGAGCTGCCACTCTCTCTTATATACACAGCGGCTGCTATTCTCTCTAATGGACACTAGGCCTACTATTCTTTACATTAAACACAGGGGCTGCTATCCTTTATAATATACACAGGCACTGCTATTATCTATAATATACTCAGGGACTGCTATTCTCTATAATATACACAAGGACTGCTATTCTCTATAATATACACAGGAACTGCTATTCTCTATAATATACACAAGGACTGCTTTTCTCTATACTATACAGAGGGGCTGTTAATCTCTATAATATACACAGGAGCTGCTACTCTCTCTTATATACACAGCGGCTGCTATTCTCTCTAATGGACACTGGGGCTGCTATACTTTACATTAAACATAGGGACTGCTATCCTTTATAATATGCACAGACACTGCTATTCTCTACAATAAACTCAGGAGCTGCTACTCTCTATAATATACACAGGGACTGCTCTTCTCTATAATATACACAGGAGGTGCTATTCCCTATAACACACACAGGGGCTGCTACTCTCTATAATATACACAGGAGGTGCTATTCCCTATAACACACACAGGGACTGCTATTCTCTAAAATATACACAGGGGCTGCTATTCTCTATAATATACACAGGGGCTGCTATTCCCTATAATATACACAAGGGGCTGCAATTCTCTATAATGTACACAGGGCTGCTATTCTCTATAATATATACAGGTGCTGCCACTCTCTATAATATACACAGGGACTGCTATTCTCTAAAATATACACAGGGGCTGCTATTCTCTATAATATACAGAGGGGCTGCTATTCTCTATAATGTACACAGGGCTGCTATTCTGTATAATATACAGAGGGGCTGCTATTCCCTACAATTTGCATACAATATAATATTATCTGTAATATACACAGGAGCTGCTATTCTCTATAATATACACAGGGGCTGCTATTCCTTATAATGTACACAGGGGCTGCTATTCTCTATAATGTACACAGGAGCTGCTATTCTCTATAATATACACAGGGTCTGCTATTCTCTATAATATACACAGGGACTACTATTCTCTATAATATACATAGGCACTGCTATACTCTATAATGTACACAGGAGCTGCTATTCTCTATAATATACACAGGGACTGATATTCCCTATAATATACACAGGGACTGCTATTCTCTATAATATACACAGAGGCTGCTATTCCCTATAATATACACAAGGGCTGCTATTCCCTATAATGTACACAGGGGCTGCTATTCCCTATAATATACACAGGGGCTGCTACTCTCTGTAATATACACAGGGGCTGCTATTCCCTACAATATACATATAATATAATATTATCTGTAATATACACAGGAGCTGCTATTCTCTATAATGTACACAGGAGCTGCTACTCTCTATAATATACACAGGGACTGCTATTCCCTATAATATACACAGGGGCTGCTATTCCCTATAATATACACAGGAGCTGCTACTCTCTGTAATATACACAGGAGCTGCCATTCCCTATAATATACACAGGGGCTGCTATTCCCTATAACATACATATAATATAATATCTGTAATATACTATTATATTCTCTATAATATACACAGGGTCTGCTATTGTCTATAATATACACAAGGCCTGCTATTCTCTATAACATACACAGGCACTGCTATTCTCTATAATGTACACAGGGACTACTATTCTCTATAATATACACAGGCACTGCTATTCTCTATAATGTACACAGGAGCTGCTATTCTCTATAATGTACACAGGGACTGCTATTCCCCATAATATACACAGGGACTGCTATTCCTATAATATACACAGGGGCTGCTATTCCCTATAATGTACGCAGGGGCTGCTTTTCCCTATAATGTACACAGGGGCTGCAACTGTCTGTAATATACAGAGGGGCTGCTATTCCCTACAATATACATACAATATAATATTATCTGTAATATACACAGGAGCTGCTATTCTCTATAATGAACACAGGAGCTGCTATTCTCTATAATATACACAGGGACTGCTATTCTATATAATATACACAGGCACTGCTATTCTCTATAGTATACACAGGAGCTGCTATTCTCTATAATATACACAGGCACTGCTATTCCCTATAATATACACAGGGACTGCTATTCTCTATAATATACACAGAGGCTGCTATTCCCTATAATATACACAGGGGCTGCTACTCTCTATAATATACACAGAGTCTGCTATTCTCTATAATATACACAGGTTCTGCTCTTCTCTATAATATACACAGGGGCTGCTATTCTCTATAATATACACAGGCACTGCTATTCTCTATAATGTACACAGGGACTACTATTCTCTATAATATACACAGGCACTGCTATTCTTTATACTGTACACAGGAGCTGCTATTCTCTATAATATACACAGGGACTGATATTCCCTATAATATACACATGGACTGCTATTCTCTATAATATACACAGACGCTTCTATTCCCTATAATATACTCAAGGGCTGCTATTCCCTATAATGTACGCAGGGGCTGCTATTCCCTATAATATACACAGGGGGCTGCTACTCTCTGTAATATACACAGGGGCAGCTACTGTCTATTGTATACACAGGGATTGCTATTCTCCATAGTATACAAAGGGGCACCTATTCTCTATAATTTACACAGGGACTGCCCTCTATAATACACACAGGGACAGCTATTCTCCATAATATACACAGGGGCTGCTACTCTCTATAGTATACACAGGGACTGCTATTTTCTATAATATACACAGGGACTGCTATTCTCTATGATGCACACAGGGGTTGTTCTTCTCTACAATATACACAGGGGCTGCTATCCTTTATATTATAAACAGGGGCCGCTACTCTTTATAATATACACAGGGGCTGCTATTCCCTATAATGTACACAGGGGCTGCTACTCTCTATAATATACAGAGGGGCTGCTATTCCCTACAATATACATACAATATAATATTATCTGTAATATACACAGGAGCTGCTATTCTCTATAATATACACAGGGACTGCTATTCTATATAATATACAAAGGCACTGCTATTCTCTATAATGTACACAGGAGCTGCTATTCTCTATAATATACACAGGCACTGCTATTCCCTATAATATACACAGGGACTGCTATTCTCTATAATATACACAGAGGCTGCTATTCCCTATAATATACACAGGGGCTGCTACTCTCTATAATATACACAGAGTCTGCTATTCTCTATAATGTACAAAGGGGCTGCTACTTTCTATAGTATAGACAGGGGCTGCTATTCACTATAATATGCACAAGGGGCTGCTATTCTCCATAATGTACACAGGGCTGCTATTCTCTATAATATACACAGGGGCTGCTATTCTCTATAATGTACACAGGAGCTGCTACTCTCTATAATATACACAGGGACTGCTATTCCCTATAATATACACAGGGACTGCTATTCTCTATAATATACACAGGGGCTGCTATTCCCTATAATGTACACAGGGGCTGCTACTTTCTAGAATATACAGAGGGGCTGCTATTCCCTACAATATACATACAATATAATATTATCTGTAATATACACAGGAGCTGCTATTCTCTATAATGTACACAGGAGCTGCTACTCTCTATAATATACACAGGGACTGCTATTCCCTATAATATACACAGGGACTGCTATTCTCTATAATATACACAGGGGCTGCTATTCCCTATAATGTACACAGGGGCTGCTGCTGTCTATAATATACAGAGGGGCTGCTATTCCCTACAATATACATACAATATAATATTATCTGTAATATACACAGGAGCTGCTATTCTCCATAATGTACACAGGAGATGCTATTCTCTATAATATACACAGGGTCTGCTATTCTCTATAATGTACACAGGAGCTGCTATTCTCTATAATATACACAGGGTCTGCTATTCTCTATAATGTACACAGGAGCTGCTATTCTCTATAATATACACAGGGGCGGCTACTCTCTATAATATACACAGGGGCTGCTATTCACTATTATATACACAAGGGGCTGCAATTCTCTATAATGTACACAGGGCTGCTATTCTCTATAATATATACAGGTGCTGCCACTCTCTATAATATACACAGGGGCTGCTATTCTCTATAATGTACACAGGAGCTGCTATTCTCTATAATGTACACAGGGACTGCTATTCCCTATAATATACACAGGGACTGCTATTCTCAATAATATACACAGGGGCTGCTATTCCCTATAATGTACACAGGAGCTGCTATTCTCTATAATGTACACAGGGACTGCTATTCCCTATAATATACACAGGGACTGCTATTCTCTATAACATACACAGAGGCTGCTATTCCCTATAATATACACAGGGGCTGCTATTCCCTATAATGTACGCAGGGGCTGCTATTCCCTATAATATACACAGGGGCTGCTACTCTCTATAATATACACAGGGGCTGCTATTCCCTACAATATTCATATAATATTATCTGTAATATACACAGGAGCTGCCATTCCCTATAATATACACAGGGGCTGCTCTTCCCTATAATATACATATAATATAATATCTGTAATATACTATTATATTCCCTACAATATACACAGGTGCCGCTACTCTCTATAATATACACAGGGGCTGCTATTCCCTACAATATACATATAATATAATATTATCTGTAATATACACAGGAGCTGCTACTCCCTATAATATACAGAGGGGCTGCTATTCCCTATAATATACACAGGGGCTGCTATTCCCTATAAAATACATAGGGACTGCTATCCTTTATATTACAAACAGGCACTGCTATTCTCTATAATACACACAGGAGTTGCTACTCTCTATAATATACACAGGGGCTGCTATTCCCTATAATATACACAGGGGCTGCTATTCTCTCTAGTGGACACTGGGGCTGCTATTCTTTACATTAAACAAAGGGACTGCTATCCTTTATAATATACACAGGCACTGCTATTCTCTAGCATATACACAGGAGCTGCTACTCTCTATAGTATACACAGGGGCTGCTCTTCTCTATAATATACACAGGGGCTGCTATTCTCTATAATATACACAGGAGCTGCTACTCTATAATATATATAGGAGCTGTTCTTCTCTACAATATACACAGGGGCAGCTACTGTCTATTGTATACACAGGGATTGCTATTCTCCATAGTATACAAAGGGGCACCTATTCTCTATAATATACACAGGGACTGCTGTTCTCTATAATACACACAGGGACAGCTATTCTCCATAATATACACAGGGGCTGCCACTCTCTATAGTATACACAGGGACTGCTATTATCTATAATATACACAGGGACTGCTATTCTCTATGATGCACACAGGGGTTGTTCTTCTCTACAATATACACAGGGGCTGCTATCCTTTATATTATACACAGGGGCCGCTACTCTTTATAATATACACAAGGGCTGCTATTCTCTATAATATACACAGGGGTTGTTCTTCTCTACAATTTACACAGGGGCAGCTACTCTCTATAATATACACGGGGGATGCTGTACTCCATAGTATACACAGGGGCTGCTACTGTCTATAGTATACACAGGGATTGCTATTCTCTATAGTATACATAGGGGCTGCTATTCTCTATAATGCACACAGGGGCTGTTATCTCTATAATATACACAGGGGCTGCTACTGTCTATAGTATACACGGGGATTGCTATTCTCTATAGTATACATAGGGGCTGCTATTCTCTATAATGCACACAGGGGCTGTTATCTCTATAATATACAGAGGGACTGCTATTCTCTCTACTATACAAAGGGGCTGCTATGCTCTATAATATACACAGGAGCTGCTATTCTCTATAATACACACAGGGGCTGCTATTCTCTATAATATAGCGAGGGGCTGTTATTCCCTATAATATACACAGGAGCTGCCACTCTCTCTTATATACACAGCGGCTGCTATTCTCTCTAATGGACACTAGGCCTACTATTCTTTACATTATACACAGGGGCTGCTATCCTTTATAATATACACAGGCACTGCTATTATCTATAATATACTCAGGGACTGCTATTCTCTATAATATACACAAGGACTGCTATTCTCTATAATATACACAGGAACTGCTATTCTCTATAATATACACAAGGACTGCTTTTCTCTATACTATACAGAGGGGCTGTTAATCTCTATAATATACACAGGAGCTGCTACTCTCTCTTATATACACAGCGGCTGCTATTCTCTCTAATGGACACTGGGGCTGCTATACTTTACATTAAACAGAGGGACTGCTATCCTTTATAATATGCACAGACACTGCTATTCTCTACAATAAATTCAGGAGCTGCTACTCTCTACAATATACAGAGGAGCTGCTATTCTCTATAATATACACAGGAGGTGCTATTCCCTATAACACACACAGGGGCTGCTACTCTCTATAATATACACAGGAGGTGCTATTCCCTATAACACACACAGGGACTGCTATTCTCTAAAATATACACAGGGGCTGCTATTCTCTAATATGTACGGGGGCTGCTATTCGCTATAATATACACAAGGGGCTGCTATTCTCTATAATGTACACAGGGCTGCTATTCTCTATAATATACAGAGGGGCTGCTATTCTCTATAATATACACAGGGACTGCTATTCTCTATAATATACACAGGGACTGCTATTCTCTATAATATACACAGGGGCTGCTATTCCCTACAATGTACACAGGGGCTGCTACTGTCTATAATATACAGAGGGGCTGCTATTCCCTACAATATACATACAATATAATATTATCTGTAATATACACAGGAGCTGCTATTCTGTATAATGTTCACAGGAGCTGCTATTCTCTATAATATACACAGGGTCTGCTATTCTCTATAATGTACACAGGAGCTGCTATTCTCTATAATATACACAGGGTCTGCTATTCTCTATAATATACACAGGGACTACTATTCTCTATAATATACATAGGCACTGCTATACTCTATAATGTACACAGGAGCTGCTATTCTCTATAATATACACAGGGACTGATATTCCCTATAATATACACAGGGACTGCTATTCTCTATAATATACACAGAGGCTGCTATTCCCTATAATATACACAAGGGCTGCTATTCCCTATAATGTACACAGGGGCTGCTATTCCCTATAATATACACAGGGGCTGCTACTCTCTGTAATATACACAGGGGCTGCTATTCCCTACAATATACATATAATATAATATTATCTGTAATATACACAGGAGCTGCTATTCTCTATAATGTACACAGGAGCTGCTACTCTCTATAATATACACAGGGACTGCTATTCCCTATAATATACACAGGGGCTGCTATTCCCTATAATATACACAGGAGCTGCTACTCTCTGTAATATACACAGGAGCTGCCATTCCCTATAATATACACAGGGGCTGCTATTCCCTATAACATACATATAATATAATATCTGTAATATACTATTATATTCTCTATAATATACACAGGGTCTGCTATTGTCTATAATATACACAAGGCCTGCTATTCTCTATAACATACACAGGCACTGCTATTCTCTATAATGTACACAGGGACTACTATTCTCTATAATATACACAGGCACTGCTATTCTCTATAATGTACACAGGAGCTGCTATTCTCTATAATGTACACAGGGACTGCTATTCCCCATAATATACACAGGGACTGCTATTCCCTATAATATACACAGGGGCTGCTATTCCCTATAATGTACGCAGGGGCTGCTTTTCCCTATAATGTACACAGGGGCTGCAACTGTCTGTAATATACAGAGGGGCTGCTATTCCCTACAATATACATACAATATAATATTATCTGTAATATACACAGGAGCTGCTATTCTCTATAATGAACACAGGAGCTGCTATTCTCTATAATATACACAGGGACTGCTATTCTATATAATATACACAGGCACTGCTATTCTCTATAGTATACACAGGAGCTGCTATTCTCTATAATATACACAGGCACTGCTATTCCCTATAATATACACAGGGACTGCTATTCTCTATAATATACACAGAGGCTGCTATTCCCTATAATATACACAGGGGCTGCTACTCTCTATAATATACACAGAGTCTGCTATTCTCTATAATATACACAGGTTCTGCTCTTCTCTATAATATACACAGGGGCTGCTATTCTCTATAATATACACAGGCACTGCTATTCTCTATAATGTACACAGGGACTACTATTCTCTATAATATACACAGGCACTGCTATTCTTTATACTGTACACAGGAGCTGCTATTCTCTATAATATACACAGGGACTGATATTCCCTATAATATACACATGGACTGCTATTCTCTATAATATACACAGACGCTTCTATTCCCTATAATATACTCAAGGGCTGCTATTCCCTATAATGTACGCAGGGGCTGCTATTCCCTATAATATACACAGGGGCTGCTACTCTCTGTAATATACACAGGGGCAGCTACTGTCTATTGTATACACAGGGATTGCTATTCTCCATAGTATACAAAGGGGCACCTATTCTCTATAATTTACACAGGGACTGCCCTCTATAATACACACAGGGACAGCTATTCTCCATAATATACACAGGGGCTGCTACTCTCTATAGTATACACAGGGACTGCTATTTTCTATAATATACACAGGGACTGCTATTCTCTATGATGCACACAGGGGTTGTTCTTCTCTACAATATACACAGGGGCTGCTATCCTTTATATTATACACAGGGGCCGCTACTCTTTATAATATACACAGGGGCTGCTATTCCCTATAATGTACACAGGGGCTGCTACTCTCTATAATATACAGAGGGGCTGCTATTCCCTACAATATACATACAATATAATATTATCTGTAATATACACAGGAGCTGCTATTCTCTATAATGTACACAGGAGCTGCTATTCTCTATAATATACACAGGGACTGCTATTCTATATAATATACACAGGCACTGCTATTCTCTATAATGTACACAGGAGCTGCTATTCTCTATAATATACACAGGCACTGCTATTCCCTATAATATACACAGGGACTGCTATTCTCTATAATATACACAGAGGCTGCTATTCCCTATAATATACACAGGGGCTGCTACTCTCTATAATATACACAGAGTCTGCTATTCTCTATAATATACACAGGGTCTGCTATTCCCTATAATATACACAACGGCTGCTATTCCCTATAATGTACGCAGGGGCTGCTATTCCCTATAATATACACAGGGGCTGCTACTCTCTGTAATATACACAGGGGCTGCTATTCCCTACAATATACATATAATATAATATTATCTGTAATATACACAGGAGCTGCCATTCCCTATAATATACACAGGGGCTGCTATTCCCTATAATATACATATAATATAATATCTGTAATATACTATCATATTCCCTATAATATACACAGGGGCTGCTACTCTCTGTAATATACACAGAGTCTGCTATTCTCTATAATATACACAGGGTCAGCTATTCTCTATAATATACAGAGGGGCTGCTATTCTCTATAACATACACAGGCACTGCTATTCTCTATAATGTACACAGGGACTACTATTGTCTATAATATACACAGGCACTGCTATTCTCTATAATGTACACAGGAGCTGCTATTCTCTATAATGTACACAGGGACTGCTATTCCCTATAATATACACAGGGACTGCTATTCTCTATAATATACACAGAGGCTGCTATTCCCTATAATATACACAGGGGCTGCTATTCCCTATAATGTACGCAGGGGATGCTTTTCCCTATAATATACACAGGGGCTGCTACTCTCTATAATATACACAGGGGCTGCTATTCCCTATAATGTACGCAGGGGCTGCTATTCCCTATAATGTACACAGGGGCTGCAACTGTCTATAATATACAGAGGGGCTGCTATTCCCTACAATATACATACAATATAATATTATCTGTAATATACACAGGAGCTGCTATTCTCTATAATGTACACAGGAGCTGCTATTCTCTATAATATACACAGGGACTGCTATTCTATATAATATACTCAGGCACTGCTATTCTCTATAGTATACAAAGGAGCTGCTATTCTCTATAATATACACAGGCAATGCTATTCCCTATAATATACACAGGGACTGCTATTCTCTATAATATACACAGAGGCTGCTATTCCCTATAATATACACAGGGGCTGCTACTCTCTATAATATACACAGAGTCTGCTATTCTCTATAATATACACAGGGTCTGCTCTTCTCTATAATATACACAGGGGCTGCTATTCTCTATAATATACACAGGCACTGCTATTCTCTATAATATACACAGGGACTACTATTCTCTATAATATACACAGAGGCTGCTATTCCCTATAATATACACAGGGGCTGCTACTCTCTATAATATACACAGAGTCTGCTATTCTCTATAATATACACAGGGTCTGCTATTCCCTATAATATACACAGGGGCTGCTATTCCCTATAATGTACGCAGGGGATGCTTTTCCCTATAATATACACAGGGGCTGCTACTCTCTATAATATACACAGGGGCTGCTATTCCCTATAATGTACGCAGGGGCTGCTATTCCCTATAATGTACACAGGGGCTGCAACTGTCTATAATATACAGAGGGGCTGCTATTCCCTACAATATACATACAATATAATATTATCTGTAATATACACAGGAGCTGCTATTCTCTATAATGTACACAGGAGCTGCTATTCTCTATAATATACACAGGGACTGCTATTCTATATAATATACACAGGCACTGCTATTCTCTATAGTATACACAGGAGCTGCTATTCTCTATAATATACACAGGCACTGCTATTCCCTATAATATACACAGGGACTGCTATTCTCTATAATATACACAGAGGCTGCTATTCCCTATAATATACACAGGGGCTGCTACTCTCTATAATATACACAGAGTCTGCTATTCTCTATAATATACACAGGGTCTGCTCTTCTCTATAATATACACAGGGGCTGCTATTCTCTATAATATACACAGGCACTGCTATTCTCTATAATATACACAGGGACTACTATTCTCTATAATATACACAGGCACTGCTATTCTTTATAATGTACACAGGAGCTGCTATTCTCTATAATATACACAGGGACTGATATTCCCTATAATATACACATGGACTGCTATTCTCTATAATATACACAGACGCTTCTATTCCCTATAATATACTCAAGGGCTGCTATTCCCTATAATGTACGCAGGGGCTGCTATTCCCTATAATATACACAGGGGCTGCTACTCTCTGTAATATACACAGGGGCAGCTACTGTCTATTGTATACACAGGGATTGCTATTCTCCATAGTATACAAAGGGGCACCTATTCTCTATAATTTACACAGGGAGTGCTGTTCTCTATAATACACACAGGGACAGCTATTCTCCATAATATACACAGGGGCTGCTACTCTCTATAGTATACACAGGGACTGCTATTTTCTATAATATACACAGGGACTGCTATTCTCTATGATGCACACAGGGGTTGTTCTTCTCTACAATATACACAGGGGCTGCTACTCTCTATAATATACACAGGGGCCGCTACTCTTTATAATATACACAAGGGCTGCTATTCATATAATGTACACAGGGGCTGCTACTCTCTATAATATAGAGAGGGGCTGCTATTCCCTACAATATACATACAATATAATATTATCTGTAATATACACAGGAGCTGCTATTCTCTATAATGTACACAGGAGCTGCTATTCTCTATAATATACACAGGGACTGCTATTCTATATAATATACACAGGCACTGCTATTCTCTATAATGTACACAGGAGCTGCTATACTCTATAATATACACAGGCACTGCTATTCCCTATAATATACACAGGGACTGCTATTCTCTATAATATACACAGAGGCTGCTATTCCCTATAATATACACAGGGCTGCTACTCTCTATAATATACACAGAGTCTGCTATTCTCTATAATATACACAGGGTCTGCTATTCCCTATAATATACACAACGGCTGCTATTCCCTATAATGTACGCAGGGGCTGCTATTCCCTATAATATACACAGGGGCTGCTACTCTCTGTAATATACACAGGGGCTGCTATTCCCTACAATATACATATAATATAATATTATCTGTAATATACACAGGAGCTGCCATTCCCTATAATATACACAGGGGCTGATTTTCCCTATAATATACATATAATATAATATCTGTAATATACTATCATATTCCCTATAATATACACAGGGGCTGCTACTCTCTATAATATACACAGAGTCTGCTATTCTCTATAATATACACAGGGTCAGCTATTCTCTATAATATACAGAGGGGCTGCTATTCTCTATAACATACACAGGCACTGCTATTCTCTATAATGTACACAGGGACTACTATTGTCTATAATATACACAGGCACTGCTATTCTCTATAATGTACACAGGAGCTGCTATTCTCTATAATGTACACAGGGACTGCTATTCCCTATAATATACACAGGGACTGCTATTCTCTATAATATACACAGAGGCTGCTATTCCCTATAATATACACAGGGGCTGCTATTCACTATAATGTACGCAGGGGCTGCTTTTCCCTATAATATACACAGGGGCTGCTACTCTCTATAATATACAAAGGGGCTGCTATTCCCTATAATATACACAGGGGCTGCTCTTCCCTATAATATACATATAATATAATATCTGTACTATTATATTATATTCCCTACAATATACACAGGGGCTGCTACTCTCTATAATATACACAGGGGCTGCTATTCCCTACAATATACATATAATATAATATTATCTGTAATATACACAGGAGCTGCTACTCCCTATAATATACAGAGGGGCTGCTATTCCCTATAATATACACAGGGGCTGCTATTCCCTTTAAAATACATAGGGACTGCTATCCTTTATATTACAAACAGGCACTGCTATTCTCTATAATACACACAGGAGTTGCTACTCTCTATAATACACACAGGGGCTGCTATTCCCTATAACATACACAGGGGCTGCTATTCTCTCTAGTGGACACTGGGGCTGCTATTCTTTACATTAAACACAGGGACTGCTATCCTTTATAATATACACAGGCACTGCTATTCTCTAGCATATACACAGGAGCTGCTACTCTCTATAATATACACAGGGGCTGCTCTTCTCTATAATATACACAGGAGCTGCTACTCTATAATATATATAGGAGCTGTTCTTCTCTACAATATACACAGGGGCAGCTACTGTCTATTGTATACACAGGGATTGCTATTCTCCATAGTATACAAAGGGGCACCTATTCTCTATAATATACACAGGGACTGCTGTTCTCTACAATACACACAGGGACAGCTATTCTCAATAATATACACAGGGGCTGCTACTCTCTATAGTATACACTGGGACTGCTATTCTCTATGATGCACACAGGGGTTGTTCTTCTCTACAATATACACAGGGGCTGCTATCCTTTATATTATACACAGGGGCCGCTACTCTTTATAATATACACAAGGGCTGCTATTCTCTATAATATACACAGGGGTTGTTCTTCTCTACAATATACACAGGCACTGCTATTATCTATAATATACTCAGGGACTGCTATTCTCTATAAAATACACAGGCACTGCTATTCTCTATAATATACACAGGGACTACTATCCTTTATAATATACACATGCACTGCTATTCACTATAATATACACAGAAACTGCTATTCTCTATAATATACACAGGGGCTGCTATTCTCTATAATATACTCAGGGACTGCTATTCTCTATACTATACAGAGGGGCTGCTATTCTCCATAATATACACAGGGTCTGCTATTCTCTATAATATACTCAGGGACTGCTATTCTCTATAATATACACAAGGACTGCTATTCTCTATAATATACACAGGGACTGCTATTCTCTATAATATACACAAGGACTGCTATTCTCTATACTATACAGAGGGGCTGTTAATCTCTATAATATACACAGGAGCTGCTACTCTCTCTTATATACACAGCGGCTGCTATTCTCTCTAATGGACACTGGGGCTGCTATACTTTACATTAAACACAGGGACTACTATCCTTTATAAAATGCACAGACACTGCTATTCTCTATAATAAACTCAGCAGCTGCTACTCTCTACAATATACACAGGGGCAGCTATTCTCTATAATATACACAGGGGCGACTATTCTTCATAGTGTACACATGGGCTGCTATTGTCCATAACATACACAGGGGCTGCTACTCTCTATAATATACACATTGACTGCTCGTCTCTATGATATACACAGGAGGTGCTATTCCCTATAACACACACAGGGGCTGCTAGTCTCTATAATATACACAGGAGGTGCTATTCCCTATAACACACACAGGGGCAGCTACTCTCCATAATATACACAGGGGCGGCTACTCTCTATAATATTCACAGGGGCTGCTATTCACTATAATATACACAAGGGGCTGCAATTCTCTATAATGTACACAGGGCTGCTATTCTCTATAATATATACAGGTGCTGCCACTCTCTATAATATACACAGGGGCTGCTATTCTCCATAATGTATAAAGGGGCTGCTACTTTCTATAGTATAGACAGGGACTGCCATTCACTATAATATGCACAAGGGGCTGCTATTCTCCATAATGTACACAGGGCTGCTATTCTCTGTAATATACACAGGGGCTGCTATTCTCTATAATGTACAAAGGAGCTGCTACTCTCTATAATATACACAGGGACTGCTATTCCCTATAATATACACAGGGACTGCTATTCTGTGTAATATACACAGGGACTGCTATTCCCTATAAAGTACACAGGGGCTGCTACTCTCTATAATATACAGAGGGGCTGCTATTCCCTACAATATACATACAATATAATATTATCTGTAATATACACAGGAGCTGCTATTCTCTATAATGTACACAGGAGCTGCTACTCTCTATAATATACACAGGGGCTGCTATTCCCTACAATATACATATAATATAATATTATCTGTAATATACACAGGAGCTGCTACTCCCTATAATATACAGAGGGGCTGCTATTCCCTATAATATACACAGGGGCTGCTATTCCCTTTAAAATACATAGGGACTGCTATCCTTTATATTACAAACAGGCACTGCTATTCTCTATAATACACACAGGAGTTGCTACTCTCTATAATACACACAGGGGCTGCTATTCCCTATAACATACACAGGGGCTGCTATTCTCTCTAGTGGACACTGGGGCTGCTATTCTTTACATTAAACACAGGGACTGCTATCCTTTATAATATACACAGGCACTGCTATTCTCTAGCATATACACAGGAGCTGCTACTCTCTATAATATACACAGGGGCTGCTCTTCTCTATAATATACACAGGAGCTGCTACTCTATAATATATATAGGAGCTGTTCTTCTCTACAATATACACAGGGGCAGCTACTGTCTATTGTATACACAGGGATTGCTATTCTCCATAGTATACAAAGGGGCACCTATTCTCTATAATATACACAGGGACTGCTGTTCTCTACAATACACACAGGGACAGCTATTCTCAATAATATACACAGGGGCTGCTACTCTCTATAGTATACACTGGGACTGCTATTCTCTATGATGCACACAGGGGTTGTTCTTCTCTACAATATACACAGGGGCTGCTATCCTTTATATTATACACAGGGGCCGCTACTCTTTATAATATACACAAGGGCTGCTATTCTCTATAATATACACAGGGGTTGTTCTTCTCTACAATATACACAGGCACTGCTATTATCTATAATATACTCAGGGACTGCTATTCTCTATAAAATACACAGGCACTGCTATTCTCTATAATATACACAGGGACTACTATCCTTTATAATATACACATGCACTGCTATTCACTATAATATACACAGAAACTGCTATTCTCTATAATATACACAGGGGCTGCTATTCTCTATAATATACTCAGGGACTGCTATTCTCTATACTATACAGAGGGGCTGCTATTCTCTATAATATACACAGGGTCTGCTATTCTCTATAATATACTCAGGGACTGCTATTCTCTATAATATACACAAGGACTGCTATTCTCTATAATATACACAGGGACTGCTATTCTCTATAATATACACAAGGACTGCTATTCTCTATACTATACAGAGGGGCTGTTAATCTCTATAATATACACAGGAGCTGCTACTCTCTCTTATATACACAGCGGCTGCTATTCTCTCTAATGGACACTGGGGCTGCTATACTTTACATTAAACACAGGGACTACTATCCTTTATAATATGCACAGACACTGCTATTCTCTATAATAAACTCAAGAGCTGCTACTCTCTACAATATACACAGGGGCGACTATTCTTCATAGTGTACACATGGGCTGCTATTGTCCATAACATACACAGGGGCTGCTACTCTCTATAATATACACAGGGACTGCTCTTCTCTATGATATACACAGGAGGTGCTATTCCCTATAACACACACAGGGGCTGCTACTCTCTATAATATACACAGGAGGTGCTATTCCCTATAACACATACAGGGGCAGCTACTCTCTATAATATACACAGGGGCGGCTACTCTCTATAATATACACAGGGGCTGCTATTCACTATAATATACACAAGGGGCTGCAATTCTCTATAATGTACACAGGGCTGCTATTCTCTATAATATATACAGGTGCTGCCACTCTCTATAATATACACAGGGGCTGCTATTCTCCATAATGTATAAAGGGGCTGCTACTTTCTATAGTATAGACAGGGACTGCCATTCACTATAATATGCACAAGGGGCTGCTATTCTCCATAATGTACACAGGGCTGCTATTCTCTGTAATATACACAGGGGCTGCTATTCTCTATAATGTACAAAGGAGCTGCTACTCTCTATAATATACACAGGGACTGCTATTCCCTATAATATACACAGGGACTGCTATTCTGTGTAATATACACAGGGACTGCTATTCCCTATAAAGTACACAGGGGCTGCTACTCTCTATAATATACAGAGGGGCTGCTATTCCCTACAATATACATACAATATAATATTATCTGTAATATACACAGGAGCTGCTATTCTCTATAATGTACACAGGAGCTGCTACTCTCTATAATATACACAGGGACTGCTATTCCCTATAATATACACAGGTTCTGCTATTCTCTATAATATACACAGGGGCTGCTATTCCCTATAATGTACACAGGGGCTGCTACTATCTATAATATACAGAGGGGCTGCTATTCCCTACAATATACATACAATATAATATTATCTGTAATATACACAGGAGCTGCTATTCTCTATAATGTACACAGGAGCTGCTAGTCTCAATAATATACACAGGGACTGCTATTATATATAATATACACAAGCACTGCTATTCTCTATAATGTACACAGGAGCTTCTATTCTCTATAATATACACAGGCACTGCTATTCCCTATAATATACACAGGCACTGCTATTCCCTATAATATACACAGGGGCTGCTACTCTCTATAATATACACAGGGTCTGCTATTCTCTATAATATACACAGGGGCTGCTATTCTCTATAATATACACAGACACTGCTATTCTCTGTAATGTACACAGGGACTACTATTCTCTATAATATACACAGGCACTGCTATTCTCTATAATGTACACAGGAGCTGCTATTCTCTATAATATACAAAGGGACTGATATTCTCTATAATATACACAGGGACTGCTATTCTCTATAATATACACAGGGGCTGCTATTCCGTATAATGTACACAGGGGCTGCTACTATCTATAATATACAGAGGGGCTGCTATTCCCTACAATATACGTACAATATAATATTATCTGTAACATACACAGGAGCTGCTATTCTCTATAATGTACACAGGAGCTGCTATTCTCTATAATATACACAGGGACTGCTATTCTATATAATATACACAGGCACTGCTATTCTCTATAATGTACACAGGAGCTGCTATTCTCTATAATATACACAGGCACTGCTATTCCCTATAATATACACAGGGATTGCTATTCTCTATAATATACACAGAGGCTGCTATTCCCTATAATATACACAGGGTCTGCTATTCTCTATAATATACACAGGGGCTGCTATTCTCTATAATATACACAGGCACTGCTATTCTCTATAATGTACACAGGGACTAATATTCTCTATAATATACACAGGCACTGCTATTCTCTATAATGTACACAGGAGCTGCTATTCTCTATAATATACACAGGGACTGATATTCCCTATACTATACACAGGCACTGCTATTCTCTATAATGTACACAGGGACTACTATTCTCTATATTATACACAGGCACTGCTATTCTCTATAATGTACACAGGAGCTGCTATTCTCTATAATATACACAGGGACTGATATTCCCTATAATATACACAGGGACTGCTATTCTCTATAATATACACAGGGACTGCTATTCTCTATAATATACACAGGGGCTGCTATTCCCTATAATGTACACAGGGGCTGCTACTATCTATAATATACAGAGGGGCTGCTATTCCCTACAATATACGTACAATATAATATTATCTGTAATATACACAGGAGCTGCTATTCTCTATAATGTACACAGGAGCTGCTATTTTCTATAATATACACAGGGACTGCTATTCTATATAATATACACAGGCACTGCTATTCTCTATAATGTACACAGGAGCTGCTATTCTATATAATATACACATTCACTGCTATTCCCTATAATATACACAGGGGCTGCTACTCTCTATAATATACACAGAGTCTGCTATTCTCTATAATATACACAGGGTCTGCTATTCTCTATAATATATACAGGGGCTGCTTTTCTCTATAATATACACAGGCACTGCTATTCTCTATAATGTACACAGGGACTACTATTCTCTATAATATACACAGGCACTGCTATTCTCTATAATGTACACAGGAGCTGCTATTCTCTATAATATACACAGGGACTGATATTCCCTATAATATACACAGGGACTGCTATTCTCTATAATATACACAGAGGCTTCAATTCCCTATAACATGCACAGGGGCTGCTATTCCCTATAATGTACGCAGGGGCTGCTATTCCCTATAATATACACAGGGGCTGCTACTCTCTGTAATATACACAGGGGCAGCTACTGTCTTTTGTATACACAGGGATTGCTATTCTCCATAGTATACAAAGGGGCACCTATTCTCTATAATTTACACAGGGACTGCTGTTCTCTATAATGCACACAGGGACAGCTATTCTCCATAATATACACAGGGGCTGCTACTCTCTATAGTATACATAGGGACTGCTATTTTCTATAATATACACAGGGACTGCTATTCTCTATGATGCACACAGGGGTTGTTCTTCTCTACAATATACACAGGGGCTGCTATCCTTTATATTATACACAGGGGCCGCTACTCTTTACAATATGCACAAGGGCTGCTATTCTCTATAATATACACAGGGACTACTATCCTTTATAATATACACATGCACTGCTATTCACTATAATATACACAGGGACTGCTGTTCTCTATAATATACACAGGGGCTGCTATTCTCTATAATATACTCAGGGACTGCTATTCTCTATACTATACAGAGGGGCTGCTATTCTCTATAATATACACAGGGTCTGCTATTCTCTATAATATACTCAGGGACTGCTATTCTCTATAATATACACAAGGACTGCTATTCTCTATAATATACACAGGGACTGCTATTCTCTATAATATACACAAGGACTGCTATTCTCTATACTATACAGAGGGGCTGTTAATCTCTATAATATACACAGGAGCTGCTACTCTCTCTTATATACACAGCGGCTGCTATTCTCTCTAATGGACACTGGGGCTGCTATACTTTACATTAAACATAGGGACTGCTATCCTTTATAATATGCACAGACACTGCTATTCTCTACAATAAATTCAGGAGCTGCTACTCTCTACAATATACAGAGGAGCTGCTATTCTCTATAATATACACAGGGGCTGCTATTCCCTATAATGTACGCAGGGGCTGCTATTCCCTATAATATACACAGGGGCTGCTACTCTCTGTAATATACACAGGGGCTGCTATTCCCTACAATATACATATAACATAATATTATCTGTGATATACACAGGAGCTGCCATTCCCTATAATATACACAGGGGCTGCTATTCCCTATAATATACATATAATATAATATCTGTAATATACTATTATATTCCCTATAACATACACAGTGGTTGCTACTCTCTATAATATACACAGAGTCTGCTATTCTCTATAATATACACAGGGTCTGCTATTCTCTATAATATACACAGGGGCTGCTATTCTCTGTAACATACACAGGCACTGCTATTCTCTATAATGTACACAGGGACTACTATTCTCTATAATATAAACAGGCACTGCTATTCTCTATAATGTACACAGGAGCTGCTATTCTCTATAATATACAAAGGGACTGATATTCCCTATAATATAAAGAGGGACTGCTATTCTCTATAATATACACAGAGGCTTCTATTCCCTATAATATTCACAGGGGCTGCTATTCCCTATAATGTACGCAGGGGCTGCTATTCCCTATAATATACACAGGGGCTGCTACTCTCTGTAATATACACAGGGGCAGCTACTGTCTTTTGTATACACAGGGATTGCTATTCTCCATAGTATACAAAGGGGCACCTATTCTCTATAATTTACACAGGGACTGCTGTTCTCTATAATACACACAGGGACAGCTATTCTCCATAATATACACAGGGGCTGCTACTCTCTATAGTATACACAGGGACTGCTATTTTCTATAATATACACAGGGACTGCTATTCTCTATGATGCACACAGGGGTTGTTCTTCTCTACAATATACACAGGGGCTGCTATCCTTTATATTATACACAGGGGCCGCTACTCTTTATAATATACACAAGGGCTGCTATTCTCTATAATATACACAGGGGTTGTTCTTCTCTACAATATACACAGGGGCAGCTACTCTCTATAATATACACGGGGGATGCTATTCTCCATAGTATACACAGGGGCTGCTACTGTCTATAGTATACACAGGGATTGCTATTCTCTATAGTATACATAGGGGCTGCTATTCTCTATAATGCACACAGGGACTGTTATCTCTATAATATACACAGGGGCTGCTACTGTCTATAGTATACACAGGGATTGCTATTCTCTATAGTATACATAGGGGCTGCTATTCTCTATAATGCACACAGGGGCTGTTATCTCTATAATATACAGAGGGACTGCTATTCTCTCTACTATACAAAGGGGCTGCTATGCTCTATAATATACACAGGAGCTGCTATTCTCTATAATATAGCGAGGGGCTGTTAATCCCTATAATATACACAGGAGCTGCTACTCTCTCTTATATACACAGCGGCTGCTATTCTCTCTAATGGACACTAGGCCTACTATTCTTTACATTAAACACAGGGGCTGCTATCCTTTATAATATACACAGGCACTGCTATTATCTATAATATACTCAGGGACTGCTATTCTCTATACAATACACAGGCACTGCTATTCTCTATAATATACACAGGGACTACTATCCTTTATAAGATACACATGCACTGCTATTCACTATAATATACACAGGGACTGCTGTTCTCTATAATATACACAGGGGCTGCTATTCTCTATAATATACTCAGGGACTGCTATTCTCTATACTATACAGAGGGGCTGCTATTCTCTATAATATACACAGGGTCTGCTATTCTCTATAATATACTCAGGGACTGCTATTCTCTATAATATACACAAGGACTGCTATTCTCTATAATATACACTGGGACTGCTATTCTCTATAATATACACAAGGACTGCTATTCTCTATACTATACAGAGGGGCTGTTAATCTCTATAATATACACAGGAGCTGCTACTCTCTCTTATATACACAGCGGCTGCTATTCTCTCTAATGGACACTGGGGCTGCTATACTTTACATTAAACATAGGGACTGCTATCCTTTATAATATGCACAGACACTGCTATTCTCTACAATAAACTCAGGAGCTGCTACTCTCTACAATATACAGAGGAGCTGCTATTCTCTATAATATACACAGGGGCTGCTATTCCCTATAATGTACGCAGGGGCTGCTATTCCCTATAATATACACAGGGGCTGCTACTCTCTGTAATATACACAGGGGCTGCTATTCCATACAATATACATATAATATAATATTATCTGTAATATACAAAGGAGCTGCCATTCCCTATAATATACACAGGGGCTGCCATTCCCTATAATGTACGCAGGGGCTGCTATTCCCTATAATATACACAGGGGCTGCTACTCTCTGTAATATACACAGGGGCTGCTATTCCCTACAATATACATATAATATTATCTGTAATATACACAGGAGCTGCCATTCCCTATAATATACACAGGGGCTGCTCTTCCCTATAATATACATATAATATAATATCTGTAATATACTATTATATTCCCTACAATATACACAGGGGCTGCTACTCTCTATAATATACACAGGGGCTGCTATTCCATACAATATACATATCATATAATATTATCTGTATTATACACAGCAGCTGCTACTCCCTATAATATACACAGGGGCTGCTATTCCCTATAAAATACATAGGGACTGCTATCCTTTATATTACAAACAGGCACTGCTATTCTCTATAATACACACAGGAGTTGCTACTCTCTATAATATACACAGGGGCTGCTATTCCCTATAATATACACAGGGGCTGCTATTCTCTCTAGTGGACACTGGGGCTGCTATTCTTTACATTAAACACAGGGACTGCTATCCTTTATAATATACACAGGCACTGCCATTCTCTAGCATATACACAGGAGCTGCTACTCTCTATAGTATACACAGGGGCTGCTCTTCTCTATAATATACACAGGGGCTGCTATTCTCTATAATATACACAGGAGCTGCTACTCTATAATATATATAGGAGTTGTTCTTCTCTACAATATACACAGGGGCAGCTACTGTCTATTGTATACACAGGGATTGCTATTCTCCATAGTATACAAAGGGGCACCTATTCTCTATAATATACACAGGGACTGCTGTTCTCTATAATACACACAGGGACAGCTATTCTCCATAATATACACAGGGGCTGCTACTCTCTATGGTATACACAGGGACTGCTATTTTCTATAATATACACAGGGACTGCTATTCTCTATGATGCACACAGGGGTTGTTCTTCTCTACAATATACACAGGGGCTGCTATCCTTTATATTATACACAGGGGCCGCTACTCTTTATAATATACACAAGGGCTGCTATTCTCTATAATATACACAGGGGTTGTTCTTCTCTACAATTTACACAGGGGCAGCTACTCTCTATAATATACACGGGGGATGCTATTCTCCATAGTATACACAGGGGCTGCTACTGTCTATAGTATACACAGGGATTGCTATTCTCTATAGTATACATAGGGGCTGCTATTCTCTATAATGCACACAGGGGCTGTTATCTCTATAATATACAGAGGGACTGCTATTCTCTCTACTATACAAAGGGGCTGCTATGCTCTATAATATACACAGGAGCTGCTATTCTCTATAATACACACAGGGGCTGCTATTCTCTATAATATAGCGAGGGGCTGTTAATCCCTATAATATACACAGGAGCTGCTACTCTCTCTTATATACACAGCGGCTGCTATTCTCTCTAATGGACACTAGGCCTACTATTCTTTACATTAAACACAGGGGCTGCTATCCTTTATAATATACACAGGCACTGCTATTATCTATAATATACTCAGGGACTGCTATTCTCTATACAATACACAGGCACTGCTATTCTCTATAATATACACAGGGACTACTATCCTTTATAAGATACACATGCACTGCTATTCACTATAATATACACAGGGACTGCTATTCTCTATAATATACACAGACGCTTCTATTCCCTACAATATACTCAAGGGCTGCTATTCTCTGTAATGTACGCAGGGGCTGCTATTCTCTATAATATACACAGGGGCTGCTACTCTCTGTAATATACACAGGGGCAGCTACTGTCTATTGTATACACAGGGATTGCTATTCTCCATAGTATACAAAGGGGCACCTATTCTCTATAATTTACTCAGGGACTGCTGTTCTCTATAATACACACAGGGACAGCTATTCTCCATAATATACACAGGGGCTGCTACTCTCTATGGTATACACAGGGACTGCTATTTTCTATAATATACACAGGGACTGCTATTCTCTATGATGCACACAGGGGTTGTTCTTCTCTACAATATACACAGGGGCTGCTATCCTTTATATTATACACAGGGGCCGCTACTCTTTATAATATACACAAGGGCTGCTATTCTCTATAATATACACAGGGGTTGTTCTTCTCTACAATTTACACAGGGGCAGCTACTCTCTATAATATACACAGGGGCTGCTATTCCCTATAATGTACACAGGGGCTGCTACTCTCTATAATATACAGAGGGGCTGCTATTCCCTACAATATACATACAATATAATATTATCTGTAATATACACAGGAGCTGCTATTCTCTATAATGTACACAGGAGCTGCTATTCTCTATAATATACACAGGGACTGCTATTCTATATAATATACACAGGCACTGCTATTCTCTATAATGTACACAGGAGCTGCTATTCTCTATAATATACACAGGCACTGCTATTCCCTATAATATACACAGGGACTGCTATTCTCTATAATATACACAGAGGCTGCTATTCCCTATAATATACACAGGGTCTGCTACTCTCTATAATATACACAGAGTCTGCTATTCTCTATAATATACACAGGGTCTGCTATTCCCTATAATATACACAACGGCTGCTATTCCCTATAATGTACGCAGGGGCTGCTATTCCCTATAATATACACAGGGGCTGCTACTCTCTGTAATATACACAGGGGCTGCTATTCCCTACAATATACATATAATATAATATTATCTGTAATATACACAGGAGCTGCCATTCCCTATAATATACACAGGGGCTGCTATTCCCTATAATATACATATAATATAATATCTGTAATATACTATCATATTCCCTATAATATACACAGGGGCTGCTACTCTCTGTAATATACACAGAGTCTGCTATTCTCTATAATATACACAGGGTCAGCTATTCTCTATAATATACAGAGGGGCTGCTATTCTCTATAACATACACAGGCACTGCTATTCTCTATAATGTACACAGGGACTACTATTGTCTATAATATACACAGGCACTGCTATTCTCTATAATGTACACAGGAGCTGCTATTCTTTATAATGTACACAGGGACTGCTATTCCCTATAATATACACAGGGACTGCTATTCTCTATAATATACACAGAGGCTGCTATTCCCTATAATATACACAGGGGCTGCTATTCCCTATAATGTACGCAGGGGATGCTTTTCCCTATAATATACACAGGGGCTGCTACTCTCTATAATATACACAGGGGCTGCTATTCCCTATAATGTACGCAGGGGCTGCTATTCCCTATAATGTACACAGGGGCTGCAACTGTCTATAATATACAGAGGGGCTGCTATTCCCTACAATATACATACAATATAATATTATCTGTAATATACACAGGAGCTGCTATTCGCTATAATGTACACAGGAGCTGCTATTCTCTATAATATACACAGGGACTGCTATTCTATATAATATACTCAGGCACTGCTATTCTCTATAGTATACAAAGGAGCTGCTATTCTCTATAATATACATAGGCAATGCTATTCCCTATAATATACACAGGGACTGCTATTCTCTATAATATACACAGAGGCTGCTATTCCCTATAATATACACAGGGGCTGCTACTCTCTATAATATACACAGAGTCTGCTATTCTCTATAATATACACAGGAGCTACTATTCTCTGTAATATACACAGGGGCTGCTATTCTCTATAATATACACAGGTGCTGCCATTCTCGTTAATGTACAAAGGGAGTACTATTCTCTATAATATACACAGGAGCTACTATTCTCTGTAATATACACAGGGGCTGCTACTCTCTATAATATACACAGAGTCTGCTATTCTCTATAATATACACAGGGTCTGCTATTCCTATAATATACACAGGGGGCTGCTATTCCCTATAAATGTACGCAGGGGAATGCTTTTCCCTATAATATACACAGGGGCTGCTACTCTCTATAATATACACAGGGGCTGCTATTCCCTATAATGTACGCAGGGGCTGCTATTCCCTATAATGTCACAGGGGCTGCAACTGTCTATAATATACAGAGGGGCTGCTATTCCCTACAATATACATACAATATAATAATATCTGTAATATACACAGGAGCTGCTATTCTCTTAATGTACACAGGAGCTGCTATTCTCTATAATATACACAGGGAACTGCTATTCTATTAATATACACAGGCACTGCTATTCTCTATAGTATACACAGGAGCTGCTATTCTCTATAATATACATAGGCACTGCTATTCCCTATAATATACACAGGGACTGCTATTCTCTATAATATACACAGAGGCTGCTATTCCCTATAATATACACAGGGGCTGCTACTCTCTATAATATACACAGAGTCTGCTATTCTCTATAATATACACAGGGTCTGCTCTTCTCTATAATATACACAGGGGCTGCTATTCTCTATAATATACACAGGCACTGCTATTCTCTATAATATACACAGGGACTACTATTCTCTATAATATACACAGGCACTGCTATTCTTTATAATGTACACAGGAGCTGCTATTCTCTATAATATACACAGGGACTGATATTCCCTATAATATACACATGGACTGCTATTCTCTATAATATACACAGACGCTTCTATTCCCTATAATATACTCAAGGGCTGCTATTCCCTATAATGTACGCAGGGGCTGCTATTCCCTATAATATACACAGGGGCTGCTACTCTCTGTAATATACACAGGGGCAGCTACTGTCTATTGTATACACAGGGATTGCTATTCTCCATAGTATACAAAGGGGCACCTATTCTCTATAATTTACACAGGGAGTGCTGTTCTCTATAATACACACAGGGACAGCTATTCTCCATAATATACACAGGGGCTGCTACTCTCTATGATGCACACAGGGGTTGTTCTTCTCTACAATATACACAGGGGCTGCTATCCTTTATATTATACACAGGGGCCGCTACTCTTTATAATATACACAGGGGCTGCTATTCCCTATAATGTACACAGGGGCTGCTACTCTCTATAATATAGAGAGGGGCTACTATTCCCTACAATATACATACAATATAATATTATCTGTAATATACACAGGAGCTGCTATTCTCTATAATGTACACAGGAGCTGCTATTCTCTATAATATACACAGGGACTGCTATTCTATATAATATACACAGGCACTGCTATTCTCTATAATGTACACAGGAGCTGCTATTCTCTATAATATACACAGGCACTGCTATTCCCTATAATATACACAGGGACTGCTATTCTCTATAATATACACAGAGGCTGCTATTCCCTCTAATATACACAGGGTCTGCTACTCTCTATAATATACACGAGTCTGCTATTCTCTATAATATACACAGGGTCTGCTATTCCCTATAATATACACAACGGCTGCTATTCCTATAATGAACGCAGGGGCTGCTATTCCCTATAATATACACAGGGGCTGCTACTCTCTGTAATATACACAGGGGCTGCTATTCCCTACAATATACATATAATATAATATTATCTGTAATATACACAGGAGCTGCCATTCCCTATAATATACACAGGGGCTGATTTTCCCTATAATATACATATAATAAAATATCTGTAATATACTATCATATTCCCTATAATATACACAGGGGCTGCTACTCTCTGTAATATACACAGAGTCTGCTATTCTCTATAATATACACAGGGTCAGCTATTCTCTATAATATACAGAGGGGCTGCTATTCTCTATAACATACACAGGCACTGCTATTCTCTATAATGTACACAGGGACTACTATTGTCTATAATATACACAGGCACTGCTATTCTCTATAATGTACACAGGAGCTGCTATTCTCTATAATGTACACAGGGACTGCTATTCCCTATAATATACACAGGGACTGCTATTCTCTATAATATACACAGAGGCTGCTATTCCCTATAATATACACAGGGGCTGCTATTCCCTATAATGTACGCAGGGGCTGCTTTTCCCTATAATATACACAGGGGCTGCTACTCTCTATAATATACAAAGGGGCTGCTATTCCCTATAATATACACAGGGGCTGCTCTTCCATATAATATACATATAATTTAATATCTGTAATATTATATTATATTCCCTACAATATACACAGGGGCTGCTACTCTCTATAATATACACAGGGGCTGCTATTCCCTACAATATACATATAATATAATATTATCTGTAATATACACAGGAGCTGCTACTCCCTATAATATACAGAGGGGCTGCTATTCCCTATAATATACACAGGGGCTGCTATTCCCTTTAAAATACATAGGGACTGCTATCCTTTATATTACAAACAGGCACTGCTATTCTCTATAATACACACAGGAGTTGCTACTCTCTATAATACACACAGGGGCTGCTATTCCCTATAACATACACAGGGGCTGCTATTCTCTCTAGTGGACACTGGGGCTGCTATTCTTTACATTAAACACAGGGACTGCTATCCTTTATAATATACACAGGCACTGCTATTCTCTAGCATATACACAGGAGCTGCTACTCTCTATAATATACACAGGGGCTGCTCTTCTCTATAATATACACAGGGGCTGCTATTCTCTATAATATACACAGGAGCTGCTACTCTATAATATATATAGGAGCTGTTCTTCTCTACAATATACACAGGGGCAGCTACTGTCTATTGTATACACAGGGATTGCTATTCTCCATAGTATACAAAGGGGCACCTATTCTCTATAATATACACAGGGACTGCTGTTCTCTACAATACACACAGGGACAGCTATTCTCAATAATATACACAGGGGCTGCTACTCTCTATAGTATACACTGGGACTGCTATTCTCTATGATGCACACAGGGGTTGTTCTTCTCTACAATATACACAGGGGCTGCTATCCTTTATATTATACACAGGGGCCGCTACTCTTTATAATATACACAAGGGCTGCTATTCTCTATAATATACACAGGGGTTGTTCTTCTCTACAATATACACAGGCACTGCTATTATCTATAATATACTCAGGGACTGCTATTCTCTATAAAATACTCAGGCACTGCTATTCTCTATAATATACACAGGGACTACTATCCTTTACAATATACACATGCACTGCTATTCACTATAATATACACAGAAACTGCTATTCTCTATAATATACACAGGGGCTGCTATTCTCTATAATATACTCAGGGACTGCTATTCTCTATACTATACAGAGGGGCTGCTATTCTCTATAATATACACAGGGTCTGCTATTCTCTAATATACTCAGGGACTGCTATTCTCTATAATATACACAAGGACTGCTATTCTCTATAATATACACAGGGACTGCTATTCTCTATAATATACACAAGGACTGCTATTCTCTATACTATACAGAGGGGCTGTTAATCTCTATAATATACACAGGAGCTGCTACTCTCTCTTATATACACAGCGGCTGCTATTCTCTCTAATGGACACTGGGGCTGCTATACTTTACATTAAACACAGGGACTACTATCCTTTATAAAATGCACAGACACTGCTATTCTCTATAATAAACTCAGCAGCTGCTACTCTCTACAATATACACAGGGGCAGCTATTCTCTATAATATACACAGGGGCGACTATTCTTCATAGTGTACACATGGGCTGCTATTGTCCATAACATACACAGGGGCTGCTACTCTCTATAATATACACATTGACTGCTCGTCTCTATGATATACACAGGAGGTGCTATTCCCTATAACACACACAGGGGCTGCTAGTCTCTATAATATACACAGGAGGTGCTATTCCCTATAACACACACAGGGGCAGCTACTCTCCATACTATACACAGGGGCGGCTACTCTCTATAATATTCACAGGGGCTGCTATTCACTATAATATACACAAGGGGCTGCAATTCTCTATAATGTACACAGGGCTGCTATTCTCTATAATATATACAGGTGCTGCCACTCTCTATAATATACACAGGGGCTGCTATTCTCCATAATGTATAAAGGGGCTGCTACTTTCTATAGTATAGACAGGGACTGCCATTCACTATAATATGCACAAGGGGCTGCTATTCTCCATAATGTACACAGGGCTGCTATTCTCTGTAATATACACAGGGGCTGCTATTCTCTATAATGTACAAAGGAGCTGCTACTCTCTATAATATACACAGGGACTGCTATTCCCTATAATATACACAGGGACTGCTATTCTGTGTAATATACACAGGGACTGCTATTCCCTATAAAGTACACAGGGGCTGCTACTCTCTATAATATACAGAGGGGCTGCTATTCCCTACAATATACATACAATATAATATTATCTGTAATATACACAGGAGCTGCTATTCTCTATAATGTACACAGGAGCTGCTACTCTCTATAATATACACAGGGACTGCTATTCCCTATAATATACACAGGTTCTGCTATTCTCTATAATATACACAGGGGCTGCTATTCCCTATAATGTACACAGGGGCTGCTACTATCTATAATATACAGAGGGGCTGCTATTCCCTACAATATACATACAATATAATATTATCTGTAATATACACAGGAGCTGCTATTCTCTATAATGTACACAGGAGCTGCTAGTCTCAATAATATACACAGGGACTGCTATTATATATAATATACACAAGCACTGCTATTCTCTATAATGTACACAGGAGCTTCTATTCTCTATAATATACACAGGCACTGCTATTCCCTATAATATACACAGGCACTGCTATTCCCTATAATATACACAGGGGCTGCTACTCTCTATAATATACACAGGGTCTGCTATTCTCTATAATATACACAGGGGCTGCTATTCTCTATAATATACACAGACACTGCTATTCTCTGTAATGTACACAGGGACTACTATTCTCTATAATATACACAGGCACTGCTATTCTCTATAATGTACACAGGAGCTGCTATTCTCTATAATATACAAAGGGACTGATATTCTCTATAATATACACAGGGACTGCTATTCTCTATAATATACACAGGGGCTGCTATTCCGTATAATGTACACAGGGGCTGCTACTATCTATAATATACAGAGGGGCTGCTATTCCCTACAATATACGTACAATATAATATTATCTGTAACATACACAGGAGCTGCTATTCTCTATAATGTACACAGGAGCTGCTATTCTCTATAATATACACAGGGACTGCTATTCTATATAATATACACAGGCACTGCTATTCTCTATAATGTACACAGGAGCTGCTATTCTCTATAATATACACAGGCACTGCTATTCCCTATAATATACACAGGGATTGCTATTCTCTATAATATACACAGAGGCTGCTATTCCCTATAATATACACAGGGTCTGCTATTCTCTATAATATACACAGGGGCTGCTATTCTCTATAATATACACAGGCACTGCTATTCTCTATAATGTACACAGGGACTAATATTCTCTATAATATACACAGGCACTGCTATTCTCTATAATGTACACAGGAGCTGCTATTCTCTATAATATACACAGGGACTGATATTCCCTATACTATACACAGGCACTGCTATTCTCTATAATGTACACAGGGACTACTATTCTCTATATTATACACAGGCACTGCTATTCTCTATAATGTACACAGGAGCTGCTATTCTCTATAATATACACAGGGACTGATATTCCCTATAATATACACAGGGACTGCTATTCTCTATAATATACACAGGGACTGCTATTCTCTATAATATACACAGGGGCTGCTATTCCCTATAATGTACACAGGGGCTGCTACTATCTATAATATACAGAGGGGCTGCTATTCCATACAATATACGTACAATATAATATTATCTGTAATATACACAGGAGCTGCTATTCTCTATAATGTACACAGGAGCTGCAATTTTCTATAATATACACAGGGACTGCTATTCTATATAATATACACAGGCACTGCTATTCTCTATAATGTACACAGGAGCTGCTATTCTATATAATATACACATTCACTGCTATTCCCTATAATATACACAGGGGCTGCTACTCTCTATAATATACACAGAGTCTGCTATTCTCTATAATATACACAGGGTCTGCTATTCTCTATAATATACACAGGGGCTGCTAATCTCTATAATATACACAGGCACTGCTATTCTCTATAATGTACACAGGGACTACTATTCTCTATAATATACACAGGCACTGCTATTCTCTATAATGTACACAGGAGCTGCTATTCTCTATAATATACACAGGGACTGATATTCCCTATAATATACACAGGGACTGCTATTCTCTATAATATACACAGAGGCTTCTATTCCCTATAATATACACAGGGGCTGCTATTCCCTATAATGTACGCAGGGGCTGCTATTCCCTATAATATACACAGGGGCTGCTACTCTCTGTAATATACACAGGGGCAGCTACTGTCTTTTGTATACACAGGGATTGCTATTCTCCATAGTATACAAAGGGGCACCTATTCTCTATAATTTACACAGGGACTGCTGTTCTCTATAATACACACAGGGACAGCTATTCTCCATAATATACACAGGGGCTGCTACTCTCTATAGTATACATAGGGACTGCTATTTTCTTTAATATACACAGGGACTGCTATTCTCTATGATGCACACAGGGGTTGTTCTTCTCTACAATATACACAGGGGCTGCTATCCTTTATATTATACACAGGGGCCACTACTCTTTACAATATACACAAGGGCTGCTATTCTCTATAATATACACAGGGACTACTATCCTTTATAATATACACATGCACTGCTATTCACTATAATATACACAGGGACTGCTGTTCTCTATAATATACACAGGGGCTGCTATTCTCTATAATATACTCAGGGACTGCTATTCTCTATACTATACAGAGGGGCTGCTATTCTCTATAATATACACAGGGTCTGCTATTCTCTATAATATACTCAGGGACTGCTATTCTCTATAATATACACAAGGACTGCTATTCTCTATAATATACACAGGGACTGCTATTCTCTATAAAATACACAAGGACTGCTATTCTCTATAATATACACAGGGACTGCTATTCTCTATAATATACACAAGGACTGCTATTCTCTATACTATACAGAGGGGCTGTTAATCTCTATAATATACACAGGAGCTGCTACTCTCTCTTATATACACAGCGGCTGCTATTCTCTCTAATGGACACTGGGGCTGCTATACTTTACATTAAACACAGGGACTACTATCCTTTATAAAATGCACAGACACTGCTATTCTCTATAATAAACTCAGCAGCTGCTACTCTCTACAATATACACAGGGGCAGCTATTCTCTATAATATACACAGGGGCGACTATTCTTCATAGTGTACACATGGGCTGCTATTGTCCATAACATACACAGGGGCTGCTACTCTCTATAATATACACAGGGACTGCTAGTCTCTATAATATACACAGGAGGTGCTATTCCCTATAACACACACAGGGGCAGCTACTCTCCATAATATACACAGGGGCGGCTACTCTCTATAATATTCACAGGGGCTGCTATTCACTATAATATACACAAGGGGCTGCAATTCTCTATAATGTACACAGGGCTGCTATTCTCTATAATATATACAGGTGCTGCCACTCTCTATAATATACACAGGGGCTGCTATTCTCCATAATGTATAAAGGGGCTGCTACTTTCTATAGTATAGACAGGGACTGCCAATCACTATAATATGCACAAGGGGCTGCTATTCTCCATAATGTACACAGGGCTGCTATTCTCTGTAATATACACAGGGGCTGCTATTCTCTATAATGTACAAAGGAGCTGCTACTCTCTATAATATACACAGGGACTGCTATTCCCTATAATATACACAGGGACTGCTATTCTGTGTAATATACACAGGGGCTGCTATTCCCTATAAAGTACACAGGGGCTGCTACTCTCTATAATATACAGAGGGGCTGCTATTCCCTACAATATACATACAATATAATATTATCTGTAATATACACAGGAGCTGCTATTCTCTATAATGTACACAGGAGCTGCTACTCTCTATAATATACACAGGGACTGCTATTCCCTATAATATACACAGGTTCTGCTATTCTCTATAATATACACAGGGGCTGCTATTCCCTATAATGTACACAGGGGCTGCTACTATCTATAATATACAGAGGGGCTGCTATTCCCTACAATATACATACAATATAATATTATCTGTAATATACACAGGAGCTGCTAGTCTCTATAATGTACACAGGAGCTGCTAGTCTCAATAATATACACAGGGACTGCTATTATATATAATATACACAAGCACTGCTATTCTCTATAATGTACACAGGAGCTTCTATTCTCTATAATATACACAGGCACTGCTATTCCCTATAATATACACAGGCACTGCTATTCCCTATAATATACACAGGGGCTGCTACTCTCTATAATATACACAGGGGCTGGTATTCTCTATAATATACACAGGGTCTGCTATTCTCTATAATATACACAGGGGCTGCTATTCTCTATAATATACACAGACACTGCTATTCTCTGTAATGTACACAGGGACTACTATTCTCTATAATATACACAGGCACTGCTATTCTCTATAATGTACACAGGAGCTGCTATTCTCTATAATATACAAAGGGACTGATATTCTCTATAATATACACAGGGACTGCTATTCTCTATAGTATACACAGGGGCTGCTATTCCGTATAATGTACACAGGGGGCTGCTACTATCTATAATATACAGAGGGGCTGCTATTCCCTACAATATACGTACAATATAATATTATCTGTAACATACACAGGAGCTGCTATTCTCTATAATGTACACAGGAGCTGCTATTCTCTATAATATACACAGGGACTGCTATTCTATATAATATACACAGGCACTGCTATTCTCTATAATGTACACAGGAGCTGCTATTCTCTATAATATACACAGGCACTGCTATTCTCTATAATATACACAGGGATTGCTATTCTCTATAATATACACAGAGGCTGCTATTCCCTATAATATACACAGGGTCTGCTATTCTCTATAATATACACAGGGGCTGCTATTCTCTATAATAAACACAGGCACTGCTATTCTCTATAATGTACACAGGGACTAATATTCTCTATAATATACACAGGCACTGCTATTCTCTATAATGTACACAGGAGCTCCTATTCTCTATAATATACACAGGGACTGATATTCCCTATAATATACACAGGGACTGCTATTCTCTATAATATACACAGGGACTGCTATTATCTATAATATACACAGGGGCTGCTGTTCCCTATAATGTACACAGGGGCTGCTACTATCTATAATATACAGAGGGGCTGCTATTCCCTACAATATACGTACAATATAATATTATCTGTAATATACACAGGAGCTGCTATTCTCTATAATGTACACAGGAGCTGCTATTTTCTATAATATACACAGGGACTGCTATTCTATATAATATACACAGGCACTGCTATTCTCTATAATGTACACAGGAGCTGCTATTCTATATAATATACACATTCACTGCTATTCCCTATAATATACACAGGGGCTGCTACTCTCTATAATATACACAGAGTCTGCTATTCTCTATAGTATACACAGGGACTGATATTCCCTATAATATACACAGGGACTGCTATTCTCTATAATATACACAGAGGCTTCAATTCCCTATAACATGCACAGGGGCTGCTATTCCCTATAATGTACGCAGGGGCTGCTATTCCCTATAATATACACAGGGGCTGCTACTCTCTGTAATATACACAGGGGCAGCTACTGTCTTTTGTATACACAGGGATTGCTATTCTCCATAGTATACAAAGGGGCACCTATTCTCTATAA
>NW_024470726.1:3989280-4074280 GCF_017639515.1 Carcharodon carcharias
GGTCAGTACTGAGAGAGTGCAGCACTGTCGGAGGGTCAGTACTGAGGGAGCGCCGCACTGTCGGAGGGTCAGTACTGAGGGAGCGCCGCACTGTCGGAGGGTCAGTACTGAGGGAGCGCCGCACTGTCGGAGGGTCAGTACTGCAGGAGCGCCGTACTGTTGGCGGGTCAGTACTGAGGGAGCGCCGCACTGTTGGAGGGTCAGTACTGAGTGACAGCCGCACTGTCGGAGGGTCAGTACTGAGGGAGTGCAGCACTGTCGGAGGGTCAGTACTGAGGGAGCGCCACACTGTCGGAGGGTCAGTACTGCAGGAGCGCCGTACTGTCGGAGGGTCAGTACCAAGGGAGTGTGGCACTGTCGGAGGGTCAGTACTGAGGGAGTGTGGCACTGTCGGAGGTGCCGTCTTTCAGATAAGAAATTAAACCCTGTCTGCCCCCTTTGTTGGATATAAAAGGTCCTGTGGCCGCTATTGGAAGAAGGGTCTGTGAAATACATTTTGAAGTGTGGTTACTGCTGGAATGGAGCAAACACGTCAGGTAATTGTGCACAGCAAGAACCCAAAGTGATAAATTACCATTTTTTTTTTAACTTTTGTTCATTGGCAGTGTAAATATTGGCTCCAGGATATCAAGAGGAAGTCCATCCCCCCACTGCCCCCCTTCTTCCAACAGTACTTGTGGAATCTTTCACGTTTGACTGTGAAGAAAGACCAGGCCCTCGTTTTAACACCTGATCCAAAAGATGTTATCAGGGCTCCTCAATGGGAGCCTGCACTTAGAGTTTTGTGTTCGAGTCGCTGGAGCAGGACCCGAACCCATGTCCTGTTGACCTAATATTTATGTGAGTCAGAGACTTTGGGGGGAGGTGTAGTATAATGTAAATAGTATTTATGGGTTTCAGAGGCTTTGTGGGTGATGTAGTATAATGTAACTAGTATTTATGGGCATCAGAGACTTTGGAAGAGATGGAGTATAACGTTAATAGCATTTATGGGCTTCAGAGGCTTTGTGGGTGATGTAGTGTAATATAAATAGTATGTATGGGCATCAGAGACTTTGGGGGAGATGTAGTATAATGTAAATAGTATTTATGGGCATCAGAGACTTTGGGGGAGATGTAGTACAATATAAATTGTATTTATGGGCATCAGAGACTTTGGGGGAGATGTAGTACAATATAAATTGTATTTATGGGCATCAGAGATTTTGGGTTGGATGTCGCATAACGTAAATATTATTTATATGCATCCATCAGAAACTTGGGGAGATGTAGTATAAAGGAATGTTTACTGCTGAAGTCGGAAAGCGAGCGCAGATCCAGAACTCGCTTGCAAAGCCGATGAATTGCATAGCCCAGCAAAGTCAACAGGATTCGGGACAGGATTCCCCAAACTACCCACAGGTCTTGAGCAGACTGAAACCGGTGCCCTGCAGCGGGCGTCCCAATCGCTAACGTGAGGGCCGCGCGAGAGAGAGAGGGGAAAAAAACACAGGCCTCAAAGCCCACTGCCCGGAAAAGGGCAGCAAGAAGCCCTTACAGGAGCATGTCCGAGGCAAACAGCAAACGGCAGCAGGCCCGTTGTCACACCTTGCGGCTGCAGGGCCTGAACAGAAGGACATAAATTCCAGGGAGGATGCAGAGCCATAAATCTCATGCAGTGCAAAATTATTACCAGCCGCAACACAGAGAGGCTGGGATGAAATCTCGCAGGCACAAAAAAGCAGGTGACGAATGTGCTAAAATACAGAGAGGGCTGCAAAGGCGGGTGGTCAGAATATGTTGCAAAAACAGCCCTATATTGAAAGAATGCTTCCAGCAACCACAGGCATCCCAGTGTTGGCCGACGACTTGCTAAAACGCAACCAGACCCTGCTTGTGCCAAAGGGCTCGGAGACCCAAGGTCCTTCGGAGGATACACTGGGGGGGGGGGGGGCACCTCGGGATTCCGAACCTCCAAGCTCGTTGGGGGGGGGGGGGGGTGGAATTCCGCCCGGTGCCCCGGAACCTCAGAGCCACCGGGAGGAAGTGACTTGGAGCCCCGCGTCGCCCTGCGCAACCCATCCCCCGAGAGCGCCTCACTCCCCTCTAAACCACGGGAACGCCTTGAAGTGGGCCGCCTCGAGCTAAAGGGGAAGGCATTCCTCGTGTAGCCGACCGTTCTTCGAGCTGGTTTGGAGGTACAACCTCAGAATCGCGATCTCAACTCGCGAAAAGAATCCCCCCTCCCCCGCCAGGCGTCACATCCCCAGGTCTTGTCATTTCGGGCGAGGGCCCCCAACAGTTGGCGAACGAATGGCTGAAGAAATTTACAGGAGACGGTGGATGCGTCCCCGGGAGTAGTTCACCCAGGCATCCACAAGAAGATGGTGAGGCCGAAAGCGGGTTAAGAACAGTTTATATGGATTTCAGCAAAGCCTTTGACAAGGCCCCACATGGGAGATTTATAAAGAAGGCAAATGCACATGGGATACAGGGTAATTTGATAAGGTGGATTCAAAATTGGTTTAGTTGTAGGAGACAGAGGGTGATGACAGAAGGATGCTTTAGTGACTGGAAGCCAGTGTCCAGTGGCGTACCACAGCGATCTGTGCTGGGTCCCCTATTATTCGTCATTTATATAAACGACATAGATGACCTATGTGGGGGGTAGGATGAATAAGTTTGCGATGACACAATGATTGGCCAGGTGGTTAATAATGAAATTGAGTGTCTTGGGCTACAGGAAGATATAGATGGGATGGTCAAATGGGCAGATAAGTGGCAGATGGAATTTAACCCTGAAAAGTGTGAGGTGATACTCTTTGGAAGGAGTAATTTGACAAGGAAGTATTCAATGAACAGCATGACACTAGGAAGTTCTGAGGAACAAATGGACCTTGGTGTGTTTGTCCATAGATCTCTGAAGGCAGAGGGGCATGTTAGTGGGGTGGTGAAAAAGGCATTTGGGACACTTGCCTTTATCAATTGAGGCATAGATTTCAAAAGTAGGGAGGTCACGGAGTTGTATAGAACCTTCGTGAGGCCACAGCTGGAGTACTGTGTGCAGTTCTGGTCGCCACATTATAGGAAGGATGTGATTGCACTGGAGAGGGTGCAGAGGAGATTCACCAGGATGTTGCCTGGGATGAAACATTTAAGTTATGAAGAGAGGTTGGATAGACTTGGGTTGTTTTTGTGGGAGCAGAGAAGACCGAGGGGTGACCTGATCAAGGTGTACAAGATTATGAGGGGCATGGACAGGGTGGGTAGGGAGCAGCTGTTCCCCTTAGTTGAAGGGTCAGTCACAAGGGGGCATAAGTTCAAGATGAGGGGCAGGAGGTTTAGGGGGGATGTAAGGAAAAACTTTTTTACCCAGAGGGTGGTGATGGTCTGGAATGCGCTGCCTGGGAGGGTGGTGGAGGCGGGTTGCCTCATATCCTTTTAAAAAGTACCTGGCCGAGCACTTGGCACCTCATAACATTCAAGGCTGTGGGCCAAGTGCTGGTAAATGGGATTAGGTAGGTAGGTAGGTCAGGTGTTTCTCACGTGTAGGTGCAGACTCGATGGGCTGAGGGCCTCTTCTGCACTGTATGATTCTGTGAACAGTATGAGCCTCGTTAAAGAAGAATGATGGTACCAACTTGGCACTCTTGAGTTACCGCCCCACATCACTTCAGAATGGGTTGGCTCCATCAGAGCTTCCGATGGGAAGAAGGCTACGGACTCAATTTGCTATTTTTCCACATACGCACACACCAGGCCCAAAAGGAACTGATCTTGAGTAAGGGTGGAGGAAGGGAGAATTTCGTGAAAATCGAACCAAACGCTCCCATTGCTGTCACAGGGAGTGCATGATTTACCAGAATTCCAACCAGGTAAACCAATTTGGATTAGAGACCAGAATCGAGGAGGCTGAGCGCTGGAAAGGACTCAAAGCCCGAGATTTTATCTCGTCGGGACAAGGAATGGGGTAGTGAAAAGAAACAGGAGCACACTCATAGGCAAAGAGGAGACCATCAATGGAACGGAGTGAACTATACGATCAGGAAATCAACATGGACAGAGAACCGATAGCCTCTGCGGGTTTGAGAGAGAACATGGAGGACTTGAACCCTATGGAACCTCTGAGAGAGCTGAGAACAAGTCGGGGAGATTAGTGAAATCACCACAATGTTTACCTCTGTGAATCAGAGATGAAGGCAGAGGAGGGGAGATGTAGTATAATGTAAATAGTGTTTTTGGGAGTCAGAGAATTGAGGGTAGATGTAGTATAATGAACATAATATTTATAGGAGTCAGAGACTTGGGGGGAGATGTAGTATAATGTAAATAGTATTTATGGGAAACAGAGACTTGGGGGGAGATGTAGAATAATGTAAACAGTACTTATGGGTGTCAGAGACTTGGGAGAGATGTAGCATAATTTTTTGAATTTTTCGCAGATGCGGCCAGGTGTGTAGATGAGGGGAATGCATTTGACGTAATCAGCAAGGCTTCTGATAAGGTCCCTTATGGGAGACTGATAACGAAGGTAAGAGCCCATGGGATCCAAGGCAATTTGGCAAATTGGATCCAGAATTGGCTGAGTGGCAGAAAGCAGAGGGTGATGGTCGAGGGGTGTTTTTGTGACTGGATACCTGTGTCCAGTGGGGTTCCACAGGGTCAGTGTTAGGTCCCTTGCTGTTTGTGGTATATATAAACGATTTAGACTTGAATGTAGGAGGGTTGATCAGTAAGTTCGCAGATGACATGAGAATTGGTGGGGTGGTAAATAGGAGGATAGCCTTAGATTACAGGCGGATACAGACGGGCTGGTCAGATGGGCTGATCAGTGGCAAATGGAAATTAATCCGGATAAGTGTGAGGTGATGCATTGGGGCAGGACAAGCAAGGCACGGGAATACACGATGAATGGTAGGACCTTGGAAAGTACCGAGGGTCAGAGGGACCTTGGTGTGCATGTCCACCAGTCCCTTAAAGTAGTGGGACAGGTAGATAAGGTGGTTAAGAAGGCATGTGGAATACTTGCCTTTATTAGCTGAGTCATAGAATATAAGAGCAGGGAGGTTATGCTGGAACTGTATAAAATGCTGGTTAGGCCACAGCTAGAGTATTGCGTGCAGTCCTGGAATCTGCATTATAGGAAGGATGTGATTGCACTGGAGAAAGTGCAGGGATTTACCAGGGGCCTGGCTTTAGTTATGAGGAGAGATTGGATGAACTGGGGTTATTTTCCCTGGAGCAAAGGAGATTGAGGGGGGACATGATTGAGGTGTATAAAATTATGAGGGGCATAGATAGGGTAGACAGGAAGGAACTTTTCCCCTTGGTGGAGGGATCAATAACCAGTGGGTGTAGATTTAAGGTAAGGGGCAGGAGGTTTAGAGGGGATGCGAGGAAGAATTTTTTCACCCAGAGGGTGGTGGGAATCTGGAACTCTCTGTCTGAAAAGGTGGTAGAGGCAGAAACCCTCATAACATTTAATAAGTATTTGGGTGTGCACTTGTGATGCCATGGCTGGAAGTAGTGGAATAGTACTGGAAAATGGGATTAGAATAGTTAGGTACTTATTTGGCCGGCGCAGACTCAATGGGCCAAAGGGCCTTTTTCTGTGCTGCAGACCTCTATGACTATAATGTAAATAGTATCTATGGGATTCAGAGACTAAGGGGGAGATGTAGAATAATGCAATTAGTATTTATGGGAGTCAGAGACTTGGCGGAGTTGTAGTATAATATAAATGGTATTTATGGGAGCCAGGGACTTCAGGGGTGATATAGTATAATGTAAATGGTATTTATGGGAGCCAGGGACTTCAGGGGTGATGTAGTATAATGTAAATGGTATTTATGGGAGCCAGAGACCTGAGGGATGATGTAGGATAAAGGGTTAATAATAAATATGTAAACACATAGTCTACTTCATTGGTGATATAAGATCACATGACAACAGAGCATGGGGAGAGATAGTTCTATGTAGAGCCTTGTACTCAGTTTGTATTGTACATAGTATTATGCTAAATAAAATGTAGGCTGGGATTTTCCAGCCCCATCGTGGCAGGCCCTGCCATGGGAGATTCAACAGCCCAGCCAAAAGCCCATTGAGTTTTGGCAGGATCAGGCAATCCCGGGGGTGGGAAAATCCCTCCCGTCGAGTTCGCCAGCAGCCTTGCCTCGCCTCCTCACAGTCCCTATAAGGGCAGGCCCCATAAGCCACCCTCTCCTCAGGCCCACGGCGACGAAAGCAGGCCTAGTACCCGGGCCCTGGCATTCCCACCGCTCTACTGTACCGTAATAAAGGCAGAAGGTGGTCGCTGCGGCAGTGAAGGAGCCCAGGCACTCAGCGATGGTGTAAAAAGGCAGCTTCTTCCATGGGCACCGGCCCAGCAGGCACAGACTGAAGGTGACGGCGGGGTTCAAATGAGCACCTGAAAGGGATTCACAAACCGGGTGAGGGCCGACAATTGGACACAGGCTCAAACCAACTGGAAAAGGCACGGGGAGAGATGAGGAGAGTCTTTTTGTTAATGCAGTGAGTTGTTGTGATCTGGAAGACGTTGCCTGAAAGGGCGGCGGAAGCAGATTCAATAGGAACTTTCAAAAGGTGGGGGAATCGGATAAATACTTGAAGGGGAAAAATCTGCAGGGACATGGTGGGGGTGGGGTGCAGGGTGTGGGGGAAGAGCCCCTCACAGGCTAGGACTATAGGAATACTGGGAGGTCATTAACTTCCTTGAACCTGCCCCGCCATTCAGTGAGGTCATAGCTGACCAGTGACCTAACTCCCCCTACCTGCCTTTGGGCCGTATCCCTTAATACCTTTGGCCAACAAAAATCTAGATTTAAAATTGACAATTGGTCCAGCATTAATTGCCATTTGTGCAAGAGATTTACAAACTCCTACCATCTTTTGTGCGTAGGAGTGTTTCCTAATTTCACTCCTGAAAGGACTGCCTCTCAATTCTTAGGCACTTCCCCATCCCCACCCCCTAGTCCGAAACTCCCTTGACCAGTGGAAAGAATTTCTCTCTCTCTACTTGACCCTGAACCCCTCATATCTGGAATCATATCTTGTATTTATGGGTGTGTCAGAGACTTGGGGGAGATGTATTATAATGTAAATAGTGTTTATAGGAGTCAGAGACTTGGGGGAGATGTAGCATAGTGCAAGTAGTATTTATGGGAGTCAGAGGCTTGGGGTGAGGTGTAGTATAATGTAAATAGTATTTATGGGAGTCAGGGACTTGGGGGGAGATGTGGCATAATGTAATTAGTATTTATGGGAGTCAGAAGCTAGGGGGAGTTGCAGAATAATGTAAATAGTATTTATAGGAGTCAGAGACTTAAGGGAGATGTAGAATAATGTAAATAGTGTGTATGGGTGTCAGGCTAGGGGGAGATGCAGTATAATATAAATAGCATCTATGGGATTCAGAGATTTGCGGGGAGATGTAGTATAATGTAATTAGTATTTATGGGAGATCATATCGCCCCTTATCCTTCTAAATTCCAGCGAATAACAACCCTATTTTGGGCAATGCCTCCAGACAATTTAACCCTCGGCCTCCATGTGTCAGTGGTCAGTCAACACTGCACTCCCTCCAATGCCAATATCTCCTTACTGAGGTGCAGTGCCCAGGACTGCTCACAATAACTCCAGATGTAGCCTAACCAGAGATCTGAGCAGATGAAGCAGTGCTTCTACACATTTGTATACGAGTCCTCTGGTTAGAAAGGAATCAAAACTGACAGGTCCCTGCTCTATCCAGCACTGGGAAGACCAAGGCTAATTCATCACCCCTCTCAACTCCACCAGTCACTGAGCGGCAAAACACAGATAAGTAAGATTAAAACCGTTATAAAAAAACAGCAAATATGTTGCAGAGTATGGATGAAAACAGAGACAGCGGCAAAGAATGAGCTGAGGTCAACAAGGTCACATGTTAATGATCAAATCAGATAGATTCTTTGATTAGACTCCAGCTTGTAACTCACTTCAGGGTATCTGTTATTCTATATATAAAGCCCCCGAACCCCTCGATTAGATTCTAGTGTGTAAATCACTCCCAGGGATCTGTTATTCTATAAATGAAACTACCCGAACCCCTCGATTAGATTCCAGACCGTAACTCACTCCCGGGTATCTGTTATTCCATATACATAACACCCGAAACCTTTGATTAGGTTCCAACGTGTATGACACTCCCAGGTATCTGTTATTCTATATATGAACCACCCCGAACCCCTCGATGAGATTCCAGCCTGCAAATCAATTCCGGGTATCTGTTATTCTATATATAAGGCATCCAAACACCTCAATTAGATTCCAGTCTGTAACACTCCCGGGTATCTTTTATTCTATGTATGAAACATCTGAAACCCTCGATTAGATTCCAGTCTGTAACTCATTTCCGTGTATATGTGATTCTATGTATGAGCCAACCAAAACCCTCGATTAGATTCCAGCCTGTAACTCGCTACCGGGTATCTATTATTCTATATGTAAACCCCCCAAAAACCCTCAATTAGATTCCAGTCTGTAACTCACTCCTGGGTATCTGTTATTCTATATATTAACCCCCCCCCCCCCACCGAACACCTCAATTAGATTCCTGCCTGTAACTCACTCCAGGTTATCTATTATTCTACGTGTAAACCACCTGAACCCCTCGATTAGATTCCAGCCTGTAACTCACTCCCGGGTATCTGTTATTCGGTATATAAACCACCTGAGCGCCTCGATTAGATTCCAGCCTGTGACTCACTCCCGGGTATCTGTTATTCAATATATAAACCACCTGAGCGCCTTGAATAGATTCCAGCCTGGAACTCACTCCAGGATATCTATTATTCTACGTGTGTAAACCACCTGAACCACTCGATTAGATTCCAGTCTGTAACACACTCCCGGGTCTCTGTTATTCTGTATATAAGCCATCCGAACGCCTCAATTAGATTCCAGTTTGTAACTCACTATCATGTATCAGTTATTCTATATATAAACCCCCTGAACCCTCGATTAGATTCCAGTCTGTAACTCACTCCCGGGTATCTGTTATTCTATATATAAACCCCCCGAACCCCTCGATTAGATTCCAGTCTGTAACTCACTCCTGGGTATCTGTTATTCTAGATATAAACCCCCAGAACACCTCAATTATATTCCAGCCTGTAAGTCACTCCAGGGTATCTTATTCTATGTATAAACCACCTGAACCACTCGATTAGATTCCAGTCTGTAACTCACTCCCGCGTATCTGTTATATATAAACCACCCCGAACCCCTTGATTAGATTCCAGTCTGTAACTCACTCCCGGTATCTGTTATTCTATATATAAACCACCCTGAACACCTCGATTAGATTCCAGTCTGTAACTCACTCCCGGGAATCTGTTATTCTATATATAAACCCCCCCCGAACCCCTCGATTAGATTCCAGTCTGTAACTCACTCCCGGGTATCTCTTATTCTATATATAAACCCCCCCCGAACCCCTCGATCAGATTCCAGTCTGTAACTCACTCCCGGGTGTCTGTTATTCTGTATATAAACCTCCTGAACCCCTCGATTAGATTCCAGTGTGTAACTCACTCCCGGTTATCTGTTATTTTATATATAAACCACCCTGAACACCTCGATTAGATTCCAGTCTGTAACTCACTCCCGGGTATCTGAGGCACTGACTGATGCTGGCGCCTGTGGAATGCGTGGCAACATTCTCACCTGCAGAAAGTGAGATGTTTATGGTGAGAGGTGGATGTTTAGGGTACCTGAGATTCCTCTTGATGCATAGATGCCGAACAGGACCCCGCAAGCGTATCCAAAGGCAATTGACAGGTACTCGCCCTTCCGGTCGAAAAACAATACAACCTGTGCCACTGACGCCGAGCCCATCAACTAAGGGAGCAGATTATAAATATAAACAGAGTTGCGCAGATCAAATTCTACCAAGAGAAAAGAGTTGGATGAGATTTGTATTTTTCAATGGATTCAATCATCTCATTCACTGAAAAGGATGGTATTTGATGGGGGCCATGTAGAGGAAGCTTTACTCTGTATCTAACCCCGTGCTGTACCTGTCCTGGGAGTGTTTGATGGGGACAGTGTAGAGGTAGATTTACTCTGTATCTAACCCCGTGCTGTACCTGTCCTGGGAGTGTTTGATGGGGACAGTGTAGAGGGAGCTTTACTCTGTATCTAACCCCGTGTTGTACCTGTCCTGGGAGTGTTTGATGGGGACAGTGTAGAAGGAGCTTTACTCTGTATCTAACCCTGTGCTGTACATGTCCTGGGAGTGTTTGATGGGGACAGTGTAGAGGGAGCTTTACTCTCTATCTAACCCTGTGCTGTACCTGTCCTGAGAGTGTTTGATGGGGACGGTGTAGAGGGAGCTTTACTCTGTATCTAACCCCGTACTGTATCTAACTCAGTGCTGTACCTGTCCTGGGAGTGTTTGATGGGGACAGTGTAGAGGGAGCTTTACTCTGTATCTAACCCCGTGCTGTACCTGTCCTGGGAGTGTTTGATGGGGACGGTGTAGAGGGAGCTTTACTCTGTATCTAACCCCGTGCTGTACCTGTCCTGGGAGTGTTTGATGGCAACAGTGTAAAGGGAGCTTTACTCTGTATCTAACCCCGTGTTGTACCTGTCCTGGGAGTGTTTGATGGGGACAGTGTAGAGGGAGCTTTACTCTGTATCTAACCCCGTGCTGTACCTGTCCTGGGAGTGTTTGATGGGGACAGTGTAGAGGGAGCTTTACTGTGTATCTTAAACTGTGCTGTGACTTTCCTGGGAACATTGGACAGTATTCTGGGCTTCATTGATAGGGACAGAGAGTACAAGAGCAGGGAGGCTATGATGAACTTACACAAGACACTGGTTAGACCCCAGCTGGAGCATTGTGTACAGTTCCGGGCGCCACATTATAGGAAGGATATGAATGCATTTGTGAGAGTGCAGAAGAGGTTTGTGAGAATGGTTCCAGGGATGAGGCATTTCAGTTGAGGAAAGATTGGAGACGTTGGGACTGTTTTCCTTGGAGAGGAGAAGGCTGAGAGGAGACTTGATAGAAGATTTCAAAATTGTGAGGGGTCTGGACAGAGTAGATGGGGAGAAACTGTTCCCATTTGCAAATGGATCGAGAACCCAGAGGGCACAGTTTTAAAGCATTTTGCAACAGAAGCAAATGCGAGGTGGGAAAAAACTTTTTCACACAGCGAGTAGTTAGGGTTTGGAGTGCGCTACCTGGGAGTGTGGTGGAGACAGGTTCAACTGAGGCATTATCTAAATAGAAACAATGTGCAGGGTTACGGGGAAAAGGCAGGAGGACGGCACTAACTTATACTGCTCAGGGAGTTGGTGCAGACACGAAGGGCCGTATGGCCTCCTTCTGCACCATAACCATTCTGTGATGCTGGGTGCGGTGATTGTCGGAATAATTTCTCCACTGTCAGTTCAGAGATGTTCTCAGGTGAGTTTTCGGAGGGATGATTCGGGGTGACGTTCGGAGGAAGAGGTTCGGCTGGTTACTCACAATCAGCAGGTAAACGCCGAAGAATTCTGCCAGGCATTCCCGAATGAGCTTGTTCTTAATCCGGAGTTTCTTCCGAAGTCTCTTCATGCGGCTGGTCGCTTGGTTGACCATGCGCCTGACAGGGGTCATGGGTCGCTCACCCTGTTCAACATTGACCTTCAGCCGCAAGGGTTCAGGGGTGACGGTGGAGACAAGGGGAGATAACAGAATGGACATGAAATCAGTAAAGAGGAGGACTATTCATGTCCGCACCGATAAGCACTGTCAAAAGATTGGATCATTGACCTCTGACCCCGCCTCAGAGGCCCACAGCCTAACCCGCAGTGGCCGCTTGTCTCAACCAGAGCTCCGTTACTCGCATTCCATCCAAAGCCAAGGCCCACTGACTCACGCAGCACCCTCACCCCCACCTCCATCCCAATGAGGATCCTCGCAATTGCCTTGCAACCCGTCCACACTTTCCTCGCCCCCCCCCCCATCTCTGTAACCTCCTCCAGCCTCTACACCCCCTCCCTATCTCTGTAACCTCCTCCAGCCTCTACACCCCCTCCCTATCTCTGTAACCTCCTCCAGCCCCTACACCCCTCCCTATCTCTGTAACCTCCTCCAGTCCCTACACCCCTCCCTATCACTGTAACCTCCTCCAGCCCCTACAACCCTCCCTATCTCTGTAACCTCCTCCAGCCCCTACACCCCTCCCTATCTCTGTAACCTCCTCCAGCCCATACACCCCTCCCTATTTCTGTAACCTCCACCAGTCCCTACACCCCTCCCTATCTCTGTAACCTCCACCAGTCCCTACACCCCTCCCTATCTTTGTAACCTCCTCCAGCCCCTACACCCCTCGCTATCTCTGTAACCTCCTCCAGCCCATACACCCCTCCCTATCTCTGTAACCTCCACCAGTCCCTACACCCCTCCCTATCTCTGTAACCTCCTCCAGCCCCTACACCCCTCCCTATCTCTGTAACCTCCTCCAGCCCCTACACCCCTCCCTATCTCTGTAACCTCCTCCAGCCCCTACACCCCTCCCTATCTCTGTAACCTCCTCCAGCCCCTACACCCTTCCCTATCTCTGTAACCTCCTCCACCCCCTACACCCCTCCCTATCTCTGTAACCTCCTCCAGCCCCTACACCCCTCCCTATCTCTGTAACCTCCTCCTGCCCCTACACCCCTCCCTATCTCTGTAACCTCCTCCAGCCCCTACATCCCTCCGAGATCTCTGCGCTCCTCCAATTCCGGCCTCTTGCCCATCCCCTGATTCCCATCGCTCCACCATTGGCGGCTGTGCCTTCAGCTGCCTGGGGGGGGCCCTGAGCTCTGGAATTCCCTCCGTAAACCTCTACTCACTTACACACACTCACTCTCTCTCTCTCTCTCTCTCTCTTTCCTGTTGCTTTGCTCCCCCTATCCCCCACCGCCCACGAAATCTCTTGGCCCAGTCGCATTTATCCACCCGGGCCTCTGCAATCCTCCCCCGGCTGAGACAGCTTGTGGGGTCAGCCAACCCGCGCCTCTCTCAGCCATTTTGGCAAGGCCCAAGCAGCCAGGGCCTGCGTTTTCCTGAGGCCTCCACTACCCTCCCGCCTCCAACTGGGCTGGAGCAGCGGAGGAGTGGGGGGGAGTGGAGGGGGATGGGGCGGCCGACTGGACAAGGGGCCGGCCTCACCAAGACCCGCCGCTAGGCTTGGCTCCGCCCCTCGGTCAGGCTGGCGGCCGGGCCAGAGCCCCGCCGGCGGCCAGTGGGCCCGATTTGCCCAGATGGTGTGGGGGTCGGGATGGGAGGGAGGGAGGGGCTGGGTGGTGGTTGGGCGCCGCCGGCAGTGGGGAAGGGGGGAAGCGGCCTCTCCCTGTCGGGGTTTCAGAACGTGTCCTCGGCGCCTGGGCCTGGCGAAGCCTGACGGCGGAGCTCCTTTGTCGTGGCAGTTCCCGGTGTCTGATGGCACGCGCCAGGCACACACCCTCCCTCCCAACTCCCCCCCCTCAACCCCTGCCTTCCTCCCCCTTTTCCTCGTCGGGATAACTCCACCGTGTGCCTGACTGTGGCCCCACCCTCTCCCCTCCCTTCCCCCGCCCCCCCCTCCCCGGCCGGGGCCTCCACACACACACACACACACACACACACACACACGGCCCTGTAAAACCACCGCTCACTTACCTGCGACATCGCTGATATCTGTGAGGAGGCCAGGAAAAGCTACCCTTGACCCCAGGGAAATGACTCAACTCAAGTCCAACTCTCGTCTTCACCAGCGGTTAACCCTTGGCCTGCCAAGGGGCTGACTGGCGGTTTTGGGGGGTAGGGTGGAGGGGAAGGTGGGGGGAGGTTAAACTTCACCTCACGAGGCGTGTGGCGGAGGAGGGGTTTGCGCTCCCACCCGGCTCCACCTTGCGGCGAGGGTGGGGGTGGGGGGTGTTGGAGTTGCCAGCGAGGCGGGTTTGGGAGGCGATTGGGGCGTTTGGAGTGGGTGGGTTGGGGGGTTATTACTGCCGTTTCTCCGATTGGGTGTCCCCCCCCCCCCCCAACCCCTCAGGGGCACGACCCTCGGCAACCGCCTCGCTCTTCCGCCCACCCCCACCCCCACCCCCACCACCCAATGGGAGCCACCGCCCTGGTGCTTGACCTCGAGGCCCACCCTGCTGATTGGCTGACCCCGGGCGTCGTGCGCCAGGCCGGAATGTTGGGAGCCCCTGGTCTTTGTTTTCAAATAAGGGTTCGAAACCCAGCGTTCCGCAGGGCGGTTAAACTGCCAATGGGACGGGGCTTTAAGATGGCGAGAGACTTGTGGGGCGGTGGGGGGATGAGCTAAGGAGGAGGCCCCATTCGAGTCAGTTACACCCACGGCCGTCTCTCCCTGCCCTGTGACCCCCAAACACCTTGGCAAACCTTTGTCTATGGCAATCGCCGAAGCTCATTGCCGAGGGAAAAGACACAGCAATAACGCGACACTGGGCTGGCATTCCAGAGGCCCAGGCTAATGCTCTGGGGGGTGGGGTGAGGGAGCGTAGTTGGTGGGGAGGTGGTTTCTGGGGAACACAGGTCCGAACCCCTGCCAGGGCAGCCGGTGGAACTTGAATTCAACGAATAAAACCTGCAATTATAACAGTCTCAGCGATGGCAATCGGGGCGGCCATCAAGGATTGCCGTCAGAAGAAACGCCATCTGGTTCACTTCAGGGAAGGGAGTCGGCCATCCTTACCCGGTCTGGCCACACTCTTAACTCGCCCCTCTGAAATGGCCACTCAGCTCAAGGGGCAGTTAGGGATGGGCAACAAACGCGGCCCTTGCCAGCGACGCCCACATCCCCACGAAAGGATTAAGGTGCTCAGCAGCCAACTATATTCAAAGCTGGGAGGAAATACAGTTTTGGATAACTCTGCCCTCCTCGCCTTTGTTGAGGTCAAGGTGAGCCATGATCTGACTGACCGGCGGAGCAGGGTCGAGGGACTGAGTTGCCTACTCCAGCTCCTATTTCTTACGTTGTTATCTCACTTTGGGCCAATCCAAGTCGCATCGGGGGTGGGAGACTCTGCTAGCCTGGAGGAGGGCCTCCCCGTGACCCAATGCTTGGTTTTCCACCCAGCACCTGTCTCCCTCAGTGTCTCACTCCCTGTTGACGTCCCAACCTTCTGCTCCCCTCTACCTTCCCCTCTTTGGAGACCTGCACCCCGCAGAGTTTAGGCATCGGAGTCGAAAGATTTTGGACTCACTCCAGAGTCAGTGCCGAGGGAGCGCCGCACTGTCGGAGGGTCAGTGCCGAGGGAGCGCCGCACTGTCGGAGGGTCAGTGCCGAGGGAGCGCCGCACTGTCGGAGGGTCAGTGCCGAGGGAGCGCCGCACTGTCGGAGGGTCAGTGCCGAGGGAGCGCCGCACTGTCGGAGGGTCAGTGCCGAGGGAGCGCCGCACTGTCGGAGGGTCAGTGCCGAGGGAGCGCCGCACTGTCGGAGGGTCAGTGCCGAGGGAGCGCCGCACTGTCGGAGGGTCAGTGCCGAGGGAGCGCCGCACTGTCGGAGGGTCAGTGCCGAGGGAGCGCCGCACTGTCGGAAGGTCAGTGCCGAGGGAGCGCCGCACTGTCGGAGGGTCAGTGCCGAGGGAGCGCCGCACTGTCGGAGGGTCAGTGCCGAGGGAGCGCCGCACTGTCGGAGGGTCAGTGCCGAGGGAGCGCCGCACTGTCGGAGGGTCAGTGCCGAGGGAGCGCCGCACGGTCGGAGGGTCAGTGCCGAGGGAGCGCCGCACTGTCGGAGGGTCAGTGCCGAGGGAGCGCCGCACTGTCGGAGGGTCAGTGCCGAGGGAGCGCCGCACTGTCGGAGGGTCAGTGCCGAGGGAGCGCCGCACTGTCGGAGGGTCAGTGCCGAGGGAGCGCCGCACTGTCGGAGGGTCAGTGCCGAGGGAGCGCCGCACTGTCGGAGGGTCAGTGCCGAGGGAGCGCCGCACTGTCGGAGGGTCAGTGCCGAGGGAGCGCCGCACTGTCGGAGGGTCAGTGCCGAGGGAGCGCCGCACTGTCGGAGGGTCAGTGCCGAGGGAGCGCCGCACTGTCGGAGGGTCAGTGCCGAGGGAGCGCCGCACTGTCGGAGGGTCAGTGCCGAGGGAGCGCCGCACTGTCGGAGGGTCAGTGCCGAGGGAGCGCCGCACTGTCGGAGGGTCAGTGCCGAGGGAGCGCCGCACTGTCGGAGGGTCAGTGCCGAGGGAGCGCCGCACTGTCGGAGGGTCAGTGCCGAGGGAGCGCCGCACTGTCGGAGGGTCAGTGCCGAGGGAGCGCCGCACTGTCGGAGGGTCAGTGCCGAGGGAGCGCCGCACTGTCGGAGGGTCAGTGCCGAGGGAGCGCCGCACTGTCGGAGGGTCAGTGCCGAGGGAGCGCCGCACTGTCGGAGGGTCAGTGCCGAGGGAGCGCCGCACTGTCGGAGGGTCAGTGCCGAGGGAGCGCCGCACTGTCGGAGGGTCAGTGCCGAGGGAGCGCCGCACTGTCGGAGGGTCAGTGCCGAGGGAGCGCCGCACTGTCGGAGGGTCAGTGCCGAGGGAGCGCCGCACTGTCAGAGGGTCAGCACCGCACTGTCGGAGGGTCAGTGCCGAGGGAGCGCCGCACTGTCGGAGGGTCAGTGCCGAGGGAGCGCCGCACTGTCGGAGGGTCAGTGCCGAGGGAGCGCCGCACTGTCAGAGAGTCAGTACCGAGGGAGCGCCGCACTGTCAGAGGGTCAGCACCGCACTGTCGGAGGGTCAGTACTGAGGGAGCGCCGCACTGTCAGAGGGTCAGCACCGCACTGTCGGAGGGTCAGTACTGAGGGAGCGCCGGACTGTCGGAGGGTCAGCACCGCACTGTCGGAGGGTCAGTACTGAGGGAGCGCCGCACTGTCAGAGGGTCAGCACCGCACTGTCGGAGGGTCAGTACTGAGGGAGCGCCGGACTGTCGGAGGTGCTGTCTTTCGGATGAGGCATTACGCTGATACCCCCGTCTGACCTCTCAGGTGCGTGTAAAAGATTCCACGGCTGCTACTGGAAGAAGAGCAGGAGGGGGGAGGTCTCCTCGGTGTCCTGGAGCCGATATTTATCTCTTAGCCAACATCACTGAAAACAGGTTATAATATCATTCCACACAGGAGGAGGCCATTCGGCCCATTGTGCCATTGCTGGCTCCTTGAAAGATCTAAAGATAAAAACAAAAAACAAAAACTGCGGATGCTGGAAATCAAAATGCTTGAAAGATCTATCCCATTAGTCCCACATCCCCGCCCCCCCCCACTCTTTCACCCACAGCTCCGCAAATGTTTCCCCTCCAAGTATTTATCCGATTTCCCCCCCCTTTTGAAAGTTCCTATTGAATCTGCTTCCACCGCCCTTCCAGGCAGCGCCTTCCAGATCACGACAACTCGCTGTGTATAAAAAACAAATTCTCCTCATCTCCCCCTCTGGTTCTTTCCCCGATTCTCTTCAATCTGTGTCCCCCTCTGGTTACCGACCCTCCTGCCCAGTGGAAACAGTTTCTCTTCATTTACTCTGTCCAAACCCCCTTCCTGATTCCGAACGCCCTTCGATTCAATCTCCCGACTCAGAGGCAAGTGAGTTAACCGCCCAGGTGGAAAGCTCTGCGGGTTAGGGTTCAGACTTTCAAGTTCAGGGGACGCCCTTTTTTTTTTTGCCAAGAAAGACGGTCATTATCGTGATGTGGGCGCCGCTGGCCGGGCCGGCATTTATTGCCCGCCCCGGAGGAGGCGGTGGTGAGCTGCCTTCCCTCGTGCCACTGCAGTCCCGCGCCTCGTTCTTCATAGGGGCTTCGAAACAACCGAGCGTCTCGCTCGGCCCACCCCGGATGGCGTTCAAGGCCCAGCCGCGACTGGTTAGTGGGCCTGGAGTCACATGTAGGCCAGACGGGGCCCGGTCAGCTGCTGCCCTTCCCGAAAAGGACACCAAGTGAACCCAGTTGTGTTTTCTGGCAATCTGAAACTTCCGGGCCGCTTTTAACTAATCGCAGTTCTTGCTCACTTCGAATTAATCTTTACGCTGAGTTAAAATTTTCAAATCATGCGTGTTTGAATTGTTGGTTCTTGGGCTAACCTTTGGCGCAGACATGCAAGGAACATTGGCACCACCCAAGTGCCAGGCAATGACCATCTCCAACAAGTGAGAATCCAACCATCGCCCCTTGACGCTCAATGGCATTACCATTGCTGAATCCCCCACTGTCAACATAATGGGGGTTACTGTTGACCAGAAACTGAACAGGACCAGCCATATAAATACTGTGGCTACAAGATCAGGTTAGAGGCTGGGAATCCAGCGGTGAGTAACTCACCTCCTGACTCCCCAAAGCCTGTCCACCATCTACAAGGCACAAGTCAGGAGTGAGATGGAATACTCCCCACTTGCCTGGGTGAGTGCAGCTCCCACAACACTCAAGAAGCTCAACACCATCCAGGACAAAGCAGCCCCGCTTGATCGGCACCCCATCCACAAACATTCACTCCCTCCACCACCGACGCACAGTAGCAGCAGTGTGTGGACCATCTACAAGATGCACTGCAGCAACTAACCAAGGCTCCTTCAACAGCACCTTCCAAATGCACAACCTTCACCCTCTAGAAGGACAAGGGCAGCAGATAGATGGAAACATCACTAGCTCTAAGTTCCCCTCCGAGCCACTCACCACCCTGACTTGGAAATATATCGGCCGTTCCTTCACTGTCGCTGGGTCAAAATCCTGGAACTCCCTCCCTAACAGCACGGTGGGTGTACCTACACTACAGGGACTGCAACGGCTCAAGGCAACTCACCCCCACCTTCTCAAGGGGGCAATTAGGGATGGGCAATAAATGCTGGATTTGCCAGCGACGCCCACATCCTGTGACAGAATATAAACGATATAACAGGAGAGGTGGTGGCGCAGTGGTGTTATCACTGGGCTAGTATTCCAGAGACCCAGGGTAATGCTCTGGTGAGCTAGGTTCAAATCCCACCGTGACAGATGGTGGAGTTTAAATTCAATAAAAATTAAAAGCCTCATGATGACCATGAAACCATGGTCAATTGTACAACCCATCTGATTCACTCGTGTCCCTTTAGGGGCGGAAAGCTACTGTCCTTCTGTGTCTTACAAGTGACTCCCGACCCTCAGCAATAGGGCTGACGCTTAACTGCCCCCTGAACAAGGGAGATGGGGCAATAAATTCTGCCCTAGCCAGTGATGCCCACATTTCACCCAGAGGGTAAAAACTTGTAACTAAGGGAACTGGTCTTGTAGAGTTTAAAATGGGACACCAGTAAAACTGGGAAATAAGAGTACTAGTCCGAACTGGTTTTTCCTTCCGGGCATGAATGAATTAAAGACAAGCTGTCACACAGTGATGTGAATTAAGTAGTTCTCATCTCTAGGCACAAATTCAACGTGAGACAATTCTCCATTAAATACTCCCATTTTTATTCTTGAATTAAAGTACACAGTTGGTAACAGGAGAGTTAATAAATGCATATAATACAAGCGCAGAAGCCTCAAAATTGATAGCATCCACCTAGAGAACCCTCTAAACAATTGTCTGCCAGCAGAGAATCAGCTGGTGTCAGTCGCTAATTCAGAAGCTCTAATTCTATCATACAACACTCAGTCACTCCATACTCAAGCATCTTCTGTTTGGGCGAAAGGGTTGTGGTTTGTGGAGTGAATGGACTGTCAAGGGACCACCAGCATCCAGGGGAGTGTCGATGGGAGGTGTCGATGTACTCCTGTCTGTCCTGCGCTCCACCAACGCAACCCCCCCAACTGTGTGCCAAGTTCCCTCGGAGGGTTTGGAGGAGCATGGCAGTCAGCCATGCGCCAAGCCTCGGATTCAGGGTAGTAGGGGCTGGAGGAGGTTGTAGAGATAGGGAGGGGTGTAGGGGCTGGAGGAGGTTACAGAGATAGGGAGGGGTGTAGGGGCTGGAGGAGGTTACAGAGATAGGGAGGGGTGTAGGGGCTGGAGGAGGTTACAGAGATAGGGAGGGGTGTAGGGGCTGGAGGAGGTTACAGGGATAGGGAGGGTTGTAGGGGCTGGAGGAGGTTACAGGGATAGGGAGGGGTGTAGGGGCTGGAAGAGGTTACAGAGATAGGGAGGGTTGTAGGGGCTGGAGGAGGTTACAGAGAAAGGGAGGGGTGTAGAGACTGGAGGAGGTTACAAAGATAGGGAGGGGTGTAGGGGCTGGAGGAGGTTACAAAGATAGGGAGGGGTGTAGGGGCTGGAGGAGGTTACAGAGATAGGGAGGTGGGGGTGAAGTGCTGTGGAGGGATTTGTACCTGGAGGCCGGAACATGGACTCCGTGGGCCGGACGCGATGTATGCCCGGGGTGTGCGGGGGTGGGTGGGGAGAACAGGCTGAATCAGCTGGTTGCGCACAGCCAGGCTGGGCCATCGAGCTTCCTGCCCGCAGACTGGTTCAGCTGTTTCGGCAACTGGAGGGTCTGATGGAAATCCCAGTGGGCCCAGCGGAGCCCGGGGGGGTGGGGTAGCCCCTCACATCGACATGACGAACTGGTCCTCGGTTCCGGGTTTGTCGCGCCGGCAAGCTGGGCCTTCGTGGCAGCTGGTGGGTGAGCTGCCCATCTCCTTCAGTTTCTGTTCCACCCGGTCATCCTCCTCATCCTCAAACTCCGTGTGGAGGTGGTGGAGCTCGACCAGCAGCTCGTAGACCAGGGCGCCCAGGACCGCTCCCACCATCGGCGCCACGATGGGAACCCACCACCAGCCTCCGCCAGTCCTGCCGGGGGGAGGGGAGAAGGTCAGAAACCCCATTACTGCCCCCTCTCCCTCACCCCCTCCCCCCGCTCTCCCTCACCCCCTCCCCACGCTTGCCCTCACCCTCCCCCACCCCCGCTCTCCCTCACCCCCTCCTCCCCCGCTCTCCCTCACCCCCTCCTCCTCCCCGCTCTCCCTCTCCCCCGCTGTCCCTCACCCCCTCCTCCTCCACTCTTCCTCCCCCGCTCTCCCGCTTCACACCCCCTCCTCCCCCCCGTTTCACCACCCCCCCCTCCCCCCCGCTTCACACCCACTCCCCCTAACCTCCACTTCACACCCCGTCCCCCTAACCCCCGCTTCACACCCTCCTCTTCCCTCCATCCAGTTCATGCTGGTTCTCCCGGTCAGTCCCACCCCCCCGGCTCTATCCCCATCACCCCGCAACTTTACTTCCCTCATTCCCCCCTTCCAGGAGAAGTGGTCACGATCTGGAACTCATTGCCCACGCTGGGTGGTGGGGGGGGGGGTGGTGGGTGGTGGAAGAAACTTCCAGAACCCGGCCCCAGGGATGAGGAGAGGGGGGGATTTTAGTCCCTGCCTCTCCTCCCCAGCCCCTCTTGCCTCCTTCGCCCTCTTTGGTTTTCGGAGGACCTTCCAGGTGGTGGGCCGCATGCCAGAGTTGAATAGCACCACCTTCCCTTTGCGCTGGGGGGGTTTTGGGTGGAGGGGGGGGGGGTGGGGGGAGTCGGTGGTGGAGGGGGTGGGCAACAGGTACCCCCTGGCTCCTGGTCAGCCAGGCCCTCGGAGCTGAAAGTCAGGCGCTCTGGCCGTGAAAGCCACCATTGAATCTTCTGGAAGTTTCTATTGAATCTGCTTCCACCGCCCTTTCAGGCAGCGCCTTCCAGATCACAACCACTCGCTGTGTAAATAAAAACAAACTCTCCTCATCTCCCCCTCTGGTTCTTTCCCCGATTCTCTTTGATCTGTGTCCCCCTCTGGTTACCGATTGCTGGGGCAGGCAACACTGCCATGGTGCCCAGTTTTACACCCGCTGCTCCCCCACCCCCCCCCCCCAACCATCCCCCACGCCCCCGCTGCTTGTCATCCTGCCATTAGGCTGATAATTGGCTCCCATTGGGTTGTACGCCCAATCAAATGGCCAGCAGCTCTTTTGTCTCAGCAGCTCCGCCCTGGAAGGGAGGGGTGGGGGTGGGGCGGGTGGTGCAGGAGGACCTTCAAATCCCAGCCAAAGCCTCTAAGGATCAGTGGTTGGGCCTCAGCCTACCCTAAGGGTCAGTGATTGGGCCTCGGCCTACCCTAAGGGCCGGTGGTTGGGCCCCAGCCTACCCTAAGGGCCGGTGGTTGGGCCCCGGCCTACCCTAAGGGCCGGTGGTTGGGCCCCGGCCTACCCTAAGGGCCGGTGGTTGGGCCCCGGCCTACCCTAAGGGCCGGTGGTTGGGCCCCGGCCTACCCTAAGGGCCGGTGGTTGGGCCCCGGCCTACCCTAAGGGTTGATGCTTGGGCCTTGGCCTACTCTAAGAGTCGGTGGTTGGGCCTTGGCCAACCTAGATTCATGATTTAGATGCGGGGTCTGGGCGTAACGTGTCTGTTTGCCAGTGGTAAGTTAGGTGGGAAAGTAAGCTGTGAGGAGAACACAGAGAGGCTGCAGGGAGATATAGACTAGTTAGGTGAGTGGGCAAGAACATGGCAGATAGACTGTAGTGTGGTGAAGTGTGAGGTTACCTACTTTGGCAGAAAGAATAGAAAATCAGGGTATTGAACATTGCAGAGAAAGGAAGCATGCTGTTGAAGCTTTTTGTCTTGCACTCAACTGGACAGATACGCAAGAACACCAAGTCTCAAAGGGGAGCAACAATTTATATTGCGTGAGAAGAGAGCGCTGATTGGCTGGCAAGTGGACATTGACTGGTAGAGGCATGGGCGTGGAGAATGCAGCAGAGAACAGCTAACTTCGTTTCAAAGCAGAATAGTTTTGTTTTTTAACAAGGTGAGAGACCAGTAAATGTTGGTGATCAGAGGAGACCTTGTCCACAAGTCACAGAAACTTAACATGCTGGTGCAGAAATCAAATGGTTTGCTGGCTTTAGTTACAAATGGATTGGAATATAAGAGTAAAGAAGTCTTACCACAATGGTATAGGGCTGTGGTGGGACAACATTGTGTGGCGCACAGTTTTGGTCTCCTTATCTAAGGAAGCTAGTCTTAGAGGACCATATTTATTTAAGTGCATAGAGCACATATAAAGAGAGACTGTTGGGGTTAGTTCATGGGTAATGCTGCATTCTGTAAATAAACCTATGATCTGAGAAAATATTAATGCCTGGTTTCATTACTTCACCAACTAGCCTGGGATTGGTTCAACAAGCTGGGTAAAAACGAGGAATTGTTGATTCACCTCCCCACCCCAAGGGCACGGAGACCAGTCCTGACACGCCTGTTCTTAATGCACCTAGAGAGTGAATCTGGTCCTTGTGGCTCAGAAACTTCATCAAAGCTTCACTGGGGTCGATGCCTGGAACGAGGAGGTTTGTCGATGAGGAGAGATGGAGGAGACGGTGTCCTTGGAGATGGGAGGGGGGGAGTGGGGTGTGATTACATCGAAACATATAAAATCCTGAGAGGCTTTGACAGGTTCAACGCTGAGAGGCTGGTACCCCATTCCCCCGCCTCCCCTCACTCCCATTTCCCCCACCCCCACCCAGCACCCCTGGCCGGAGAGTCCAAAACTCGGCGGGGGTCACGGACTCAGGATGAGGGGTCAGCCGTTTTGGATTGGGATGAGGGCGGAATTTCTTCCCTCATGGTGGGCGGGGGAGGGAGGGGGGGTTGCCTTGGCACTCACGTGAAAACCTCGGTCCCCCAGCCGGCAGCGAGGGTCAACAGGCGGGGCCCGAAATCCCGGGCGGGGTTGATGGCATAGCCGGAGTTGGATCCCATCGACATCCCGATGCCCACGATCGACAGGCCGATGAAGATGGGCTGCAAGATCTTGGGGGCCCCATAGTTCTGGGTGTCCACCACGGCGAAGATGCACAGGAGCAAGGTGCCAGTGCCAATCAGCTGCAGAGGAATGAAAGGCACGTAAGGAGCGGGCTCTGTACTCAACGTTCCAGGCCGCACGGAGAGAGAGGCATTCGTCGCCAAGCCTCCATTGCCGAGCAGGTCAGACAATCTCATCCCCACCTCCACCCCCTCACACTCCAAGAGCCACCAGCGACTTGCCCCCCGCCCCAGAACAGAATCATTCGATCACTGTGCACGAAATCTCACTCAGTGCAGGGTAAGAGGGTCACTGCCTCCCTCTCTTTCTCTCAACTCGGTGTAAGAAGGTCAAGGCTTCAAGCCCCCCACCCCACTCCAGAGACTCGAGCCCATAATCCAGGACAGGACTCCCAGCACCAGTACTGAGGGAGCGCCGCACTGTCGGAGGGTCAGTACTGAGGGAGCACCGCACTGTCGGAGGGTCAGGACTGAGGGAGCGCCGCACTGTCAGAGGGTCAGTACTGAGGGAGCGCCGCACTGTCGGAGGGTCAGTACTGAGGGAGCGCCGCACTGTCAGAGGGTCAGGACTGAGGGAGCGCCGCACTGTCAGAGGGTCAGGACTGAGGGAGCGCCGCACTGTCAGAGGGTCAGTACTAAGGGAGCGCCGCACTGTCGGTGGGTCATTGCTGAGGGAGAGCCGCACTGTCGGAGGGTCAGTGCTGAGGGAGAGCCGCACTGTCGGAGGGTCAGTGCTGAGAGGGAGCCGCACTGTCGGAGGGTCAGTACTGAGGGAGCGCCGTACTGTCGGAGGGTCAGTACTGAGGGAGCGTCACACTGTCAGAGGGTCAGTACTGAGGGAGCGCCGCACTGTCAGAGGGTCAGTACTGAGGGAGCGCCGCACTGTCAGAGGGTCAGTACTGAGGGAGTGCCGCACTATCAGAGGGTCAGTACTGAGGGAGTGCCGCACTATCAGAGGGTCAGTACTGAGGGAGTGCCACACTGTCGGAGGCGCCGATTTTCGGGTGAGACACCGGTCTGTCCTCTCAGGTGGATGTTAAAGATCCCATGGCCATTATTTGAAGTAGACCAACAGGGCGTGGCCGGAGGGGAGGGGGGAGTTCTTCCCAGTGTCTTGGGTCCAATATTTATCCCTCAAGCAGCATCACCAAAAAAAAGTGATGATTTGGGTCATCATCACATTGCTGTTTGTGGGATCCTGCTGTGCGCGAATTGGCTGCTGCGTTTCCCACATTGCAACAGTGACCGCACTTTAAAAGTACTTCATCTGGGTATGAAGCACGTTGGGAACATCCTGAGGTTGTGAGAGGCGCCAGTGAAATGCAATTCTTTCTTTCTTGCGCTCTTCCAACTGGCTACCCTTCACAACCATAGCATCAGGTCGCTATTCGACCCTGAGAGGGCTCACGCCGGGCCCTTGGCCACTCTGTTGCCAGGGCCAGCAACTGACCCTGTGTTTATGGTATGTTAATTATATTAAGATGGATTGGTGAAGGACCATATTTATTTATGTAGCCAGAGCACTTATAAAGAGAGACCGCTGTCCCACAGTGGGGTCGGTAGGTAGGTAATGCTGCATTCTGTAAATTAATCAGGAAAAGTATTAGTGTCTGGTCGCCTACTTCCCCATCTGGGCTGGGATTGATTTATCAGGCTGGATAAAAATGAGGAATTGCCGATTCACCTCCCCACCTCAAGGGTGTAGAGACCAAACATAACACTCGTGTTCTTAATGCACCTCGAGGGTGAATCTAGGGGTCTCTCCAGGTCCTTACAGCTCAGCCATGCACCAAATGGTGAAATTACCCAACTCTGGAGCCTTCAGCCAGTTCACTGTCCGGAGCTGTTGACCTCTCCAGCGTTAGAATTGCGACCTGTCCGAGTCCAATCCTACCGCACTCAGGAATACTGTGAACAGCTAACAAGAAGAAGCTGGCTACCTGGTCAATGAAGCCGTTCGAAAGGCTGAGGAACGGTGCGGGGTAGGTGCCAAAGATAAATGCAGTGGCTCGTGGTCCGGTGACAGATAAGGTCCCATTGTCAACAGAGTGTATCCCATCTGTTGGGGCAGAAATAACAAACAGTTAACTTGTGTTCATGGTACAGAGAGAGGCTTTGGATTGGGAATGTGGGGATCTTTGGGAATGTGGGAGCCTTTGGGAATGGGAGTGTGAGGATCTTTGGGAATGGGAGTGTGAGGATCTTTGGGAATGGGAATATGAGAGACTTTGGGACTGGGAGTGTGAGGATCTTTGGGAATGGGAATGCGAGAGCCTTTGGGATTGGGAATGCGAGAGCCTTTGGGAATGTGGGAGCCTTTGGGAATGGGAAGGTGAGAGCCTTTGCGAATGGGAATGTGAGAGACTTTGGGACTGGGAGTGTGAGGATCTTTGGGAATGGGAATGTGAGAGCCTTTGGGAATGGGAATGTGGGGATCTTTGGGAATGGGAATATGAGAGACTTTGGGACTGGGAGTGTGAGGATCTTTGGGAATGGGAATGTGAGAGCCTTTGGGAATGGGAATGTGGGGATCTTTGGGAATGGGAATATGAGAGACTTTGGGACTGGGAGTGTGAGGATCTTTGGGAATGGGAATGTGAGAGCCTTTGGGAATGGGAATGTGGGGATCTTTGGGAATGGGAATATGAGAGACTTTGGGACTGGGAGTGTGAGGAACTTTGAGAATGGGAATGTGGGAGCTTTGGGAATGGGAATGTGAGAATCTTTGGGAATGGTAGTCTGAGGATCTTTGAGAATGGGAATGTGAGAGCCTTTGGGAATGGGAGTGTGAGGATCTTTGGGAATGGAAGCAAGAGGATTCTTGCGAACGAGAATGTGTGGCTATGTGGGAATGGGAGTGTGAGAATCTTTGTGAATGGGAATAGGAGGACGGTTGGGAATGTGAACGTGTGAATATTTGGGAATGGGAGTGTGAAGATCATTGGTGATGGGAGTGTGGGGGTGTGCGCTCACCATGTGGAAACAGCAGTGGGAGGGAGGGTGGAGGGAAGAGCAGTACAGACCGTGATGAACTCCGTAGACGATGGCAGCACCAACAAATCCTCCCAGAGTTTGGAAGAACATGTAAAATGGGAGCTTCTTCCATGGGAACCGTCCGAGTAAACACAAGCTGAAGGATACAGCTGGGTTCAGATGGCCACCTGCAAGTGAATCACAAAAATAACACAAACATCTTGCATTTATATGATGCCTTTAATGCAGTAAAACATCCCAAGGTGTTTCACAGCAGCGTTATCAGACAGAACCTGACACCCCCCCACCCGAGCCACACGAGGTGATATTAAGGACAGGTGAACAAAACCTCGGGTAAAGAAGTCGGTTTTAAGGAGCGTCTTAAAGGAGGAGAGAGACAGACAGAGAGCGAGAAATAGAGACAGACAGAGAGAGGGAGAGGTTTAGGGAGGGAATTCCAGAGCTCAGGGCCCCCCAGGTAGCTGAAGGCACGGCCGCCAATGGTGGAGCGATGGGAATCGGGGGATGGGCAAGAGGCCGGAATTGGAGGAGCGCAGAGATCTCGGAGGGTTGTAGGGGCTGGAGGAGGTTACAGAGATAGGGAGGGGTGTAGGGGCTGGAGGAGGTTACAGAGATAGGGGTGTAAGGGCTGGAGGAGGTTACAGAGATAGGGAGGGATGTAGGGGCTGGAGGAGGTTACAGAGATAGGGAGGGGTGTAGGGGCTGGAGGGGGTTACAGAGATAGGGAGGGGTGTAGGGGCTGGAGGAGGTTACAGAGATAGGGAGGGGTGTAGGGGCTGGAGGAGGTTACAGAGATAGGGAGGGGTGGAGGGGTGTAGGGGCTAGAGGGGGTTACAGAGATAGGGAGGGGTGTAGGGGCTGGAGGAGGTTACAGAGATAGGGAGGGTTGTAGGGGCTGGAGGAGGTGATTACAGAGATAGGGAGGGGTGTAGAGGTTGGAGGAGGTTACAGAGATAGGGAGGGGTGTAGAGGTTGGAGGAGGTTACAGAGATAGGGAGGGGTGTAGAGGCTGGAGGAGGTTACAGAGATAGGGAGGGGTGTAGGGGCTGGAGGAGGTTACAGAGATAGGGAGGGGTGTAGGGGCAGGAGGAGATTACAGAGATAGGGAGGGGTGTAGAGGTTGGAGGAGGTTACAGAGATAGGGAGGGGTGTAGGGATGGAGGAGGTTACAGAGATAGGGAGGGGTGTAGAGGCTGGAGGAGGTTACAGAGATAGGGAGGGGTGTAGGGGCTGGAGGAGGTTACAGAGATAGGGAGGGGTGTAGGGATGGAGGAGGTTACAGAGATAGGGAGGGGTGTAGGGATGGAGGAGGTTACAGAGATAGGGAGGGGTGTAGGGATGGAGGAGGTTACAGAGATAGGGAGGGGTGTAGGGATGGAGGAGGTTACAGAGATAGGGAGGGGTGTAGGGATGGAGGAGGTTACAGAGATAGGGAGGGGTGTAGGGATGGAGGAGGTTACAGAGATAGGGAGGGGTGTAGGGATGGAGGAGGTTACAGAGATAGGGCTGAGGACGGAATTGAAAACAAAGATAAGAATTTTAATTTGATGAGGGACAGGGAAGCTCCATTGGCCTGTTTAGTTGAATGTTAATTGTTCAACAGCAAAAGTAAACCACCCCGAACCCCTCGATTAGATTCCAGTCTGTAATTCCCTCCCGGGTATCTGTTATTCTATATATAAACCCCCCCCGAACACCTCAATTAGATTCCAGTCTGTAACTCACTCCCGGGTGTCTGTTATTCTATATATAAACCACCTGAACAACTCAATTAGAGTCCTGCCATCCATTCTTAATTCGCACATTTGTTTAGATAATATCACCACCTTCAACACCTCTTTGTTCTTTTGTCTGTGACATCTTTTGATTATCAGCTCCTATCACTGCTTGCTTGTCCCTACAACCACACCAACCCCTCCCCCACTTCTCTCCCACCCCCACCTTAAACCAGCTTATATTTCACCCCTCTCCTAATATTCACTCAGTTCTGTTAAAGGTTCATGAGGACTCGAAACGTCAACTCTTTTCTTCTCTGCCGATGCTGCCAGACCTGCTGAGTTTTTCCAGGTAATTCTGTTTTTGTTTTTGATTACATTCCAGTCTGTAACTCACTCCCAGCTGTCTGTAATTCTATGTATAAACCTCCTGAACAACTTGATTACATTCCAGTTTGTAACTCACTCCCAGGTATCTGTTATTCTATATATAAACCACCCCAAACCCCTCGATTAGATTCCAGTCTGTAACTCACTCCCGGGAATCTGTTATTCTATATATAAACCCCACCGAACCCCTCGATTAAATTCCAGTCTGTAACTCACTCCCAGGTATCTGTTATTCTATGTATAAACCACCTGAACAACTCAATTAGATTCCCGTCTGTAACTCACTCCCGGGTATCTGTTATTCTATATATAAACCACCCCGAGCCCCTCGATTGGATTCCAGTCTGTAACTCACTCCTGGGTATCTGTTATTCTATATATAAAACCCCTGAACCCCTCAATTAGATTCCAGTCTGTAACTCACTCCCGGGTATCTGTTATTCTATATATAAACCTCCCCGAACCCCTCGATTAGATACCAGTCTGTAACTCACTCCTGGGTATCTGTTATTCTATGTATAAACCACCCCGAGCCCCTCGATTAGATTCCAGTCTATAACTCACTCCCGGGTGTCTGTTATTCTATATATAAACCACCCCGAGCCCCTCGATTGGATTCCAGTCTGTAACTCACTTCCCGGTATCTGTTATTCTATTTATAAACCCCCCACCGAACCCCTCGATTAGATTCCAGTCTGTAACTCATTCCTGGGTTTCTATTATTCTATATATAAACCACCCCGAACCCCTCAATTAGATTCCAGTCTGTAACTCATTCCTGGGTATCTATTATTCTATATATAAACCACCCCGAACCCCTCAATTAGATTCCAGTCTGTAACTCATTCCTGGGTATCTGTTATTCTATATATAAACCCCCTGAACACCTCAACTGGATCCCAGTCTGTAAATCTGCATGTTACGGTTAAACTTCTGTCCCTGGTGCCGAGACTCACCAGAGATGCCGCCCGAAATGTAGATGCCAAACGTGGCTCCGAGTCCGAAGCCCAGGTTGACGGACAGGAATTCACCGCGGGTTGTCTTACTCACCACCATTTGTGCCACGGCACCACATCCGAAGAGCTGGGGGATGGAGTGGGAGGGAAGGGAACAGTGCTGAGTGAACAGGAACCATTCAACAAGAAGAGGCTTGCATCTTTCTGGTGCCTCCCAACTTCCAGATGTCACCAAGTGTCTGACACCCACAGAAGTTCTTTTGTCCAACTGTCTTCACCGATGTAATGTGGAAAATGCAGCAGCCACTTTGCGCACAGCAAGATCCAACAAACGGCATCGTGATAACCTGTTTTGAATGGTGCTCGTTGAGGGATGAATGTTGGGCCCAGGGCACTGATGGGATCTCACCCCCATCCCCAGCCAGAACACCAACCCCTCTCCCCCCACCTGACCCCTCCAACATCCCCCCACTCAGCTCTCTTTCCAACAGCAGCTGTGGAATCTTAACATTTCATCCTGAAAGACCTCCAAGAGTACAGCACACCCTCAGTACTGACCCTCTGACAGTGCGGCACACCCTCAGTACTGATCCACCGACAGTGCGGCACTCCCTCAGCACTGACCCTCCGACAGTGCGGCACTCCCTCGGTACTGACCCTCCAACAGTGCGGCACTCCCTCAGTACTGACCCTCTGACAGTGCGGCTCTCCCTCAGTACTGACCCTCCAACAGTGCAGCACTCCCTCAGTACTGACCCTCCAACAGTGCGGCACTCCCTCAGCACTGACTCTCTGACAGTGCGGCACTCCCTCAGCACTGACCCTCCAACAGTGCGGCGCTCCCTCAGTACTGACCCTCCAACAGTGCGGCACTCTCTCAGTACTGACCCTCTGACAGTGCGGCACTCCCTCAGTACTGACCCTCCGACTGTGCGGCACTCCCTCAGCATTGACCCTCCGACAGTGCAGCACTCCCTCAGTACTGACCCTCCGACAGGGCGGCACTCCCTCAGTACTGACCCTCCGACAGTGCAGCACTCCCTCAGTACTGACCCTCTGACAGTGCGGTGCTCCCTCAGTACTGACCCTCCGACAGTGCGGCGCTCCCTCAGTACCGACCCTCCGACAGTGCGGCACTCCCTCAGTACTGACCCTCCGACAGTGCGGCGCTCCCTCAGTACTGACCCTCCGACAGTGCGGCGCTCCCTCAGTACTGACCCTCTGACAGTGCACCGCTCCCTCAGTACCGACCCTCCAACAGTGCGGCACTCCCTCAGCACTGACCCTCCGACAGTGCGGCGATCCGTCAGTACCGACCCTCCGACAGTGCGGCACTCCCTCAGCACTGACCCTCCGACAGTGCAGCCCTCCCTCAGTACTGACCCTCCGACAGTGCAGCGCTCCCTCAGTACTGACCCTCCGACAGTGTGGCGTTCCCTCAGTACCGACCCTCCGACAGTGTGGTGCTCCCTTAGTACTGGCACTGGGGAGTGTCAGACTGGATTCTGGAGTGGGGACCTAAGCCCACGAGCTTTTGACCCAGAGGGACAGAGAGCTGCCATGATAGCTTTGGGGTGGGGGCGGATGCTGGGCGGTGTTGGCGGGGGGGGGAGTTGATTAGGGGGTGAATAAAAAGAGAGGAAAGTGGGCAGGTTTCGCTAAGGGTTTGGACTGACCACAAATTAGCGATGGCAACAGAAATCTCAGTCAATGAGCGAAGGGATGTGCCACTCACGATAAGCATGCAGACTCCCAGAAACTCGGCGAAGCACTCCCTCACGAGGTGATTCTTCAATCGCAGTGCACCATGCACCTTTTGTAACACCATCTCGGTTGTCCCCATTATCGCGCGGCGTGTCCCTGTCTCCCACTCAAAGACCTTTTCTCGGGGCGAACCTGCTCCTGCACGTTCTGCGGGGTGGGGGGAAGAAGGGGAGCAGGAGAAGGGGGGAGAGGAAACAAATACAAGTTACATCTCAAAAACCAAAAACGGATTGCACGCATCTCATCAATTGAATTAAGGGATGTATTGGCTGAAGGGCGTGTGACTCTCTGTGCCCAACCTGTGTCAACAAATCACTCGAAGCTCCGATGTGAAAGGCACTTGATCCTGTCAGTGACAACGGTGATCGACACTTGATTCCTGTCGTGCCTTTAACTTTCTGTCCCTGCCCCTTCTCCTGGGGTTTATAAATCCTCTCCCTCCTCTGTAATTAGAGGCAGGGACCAGTTTGCAGCGCGAGCCGAGCCTATGAAATGTTGAACAGGGCTGATCACGTCCGCCCCTTGTCAGAAGAGGAGCTGGTTATTTGTCCTGTTTCTCTGCCCGGGGTGTCTGATGATATCAGGGACATGTCAATGTTCCCCACTCAACATTATCAGGGAGCTGGCCCATTAGTGGACAGGCTGGTTTCTGACTTTGGTGTCTCTCGCACACAGACACACACAAACACTCTCTCTCTCACACACACACATGCTCACACATACTCTCACATTCTCACAAACACACCCTCTAACATGCTCCCACACACACTCACACAAACACACACACACTCACTCAAACACATACAAATGCTCTCACATTCTCACACACACATCCTCTAACATGCTCCCACACACACACACAAACACACACATACTCTTACATTCTCACACACACACCCTCTAACATGCTCCCACACACACTCACACAAACACACACACACTCACTCAAACAAACACATACACATGCTCTCACATTCTCACACACACACCCTCTAACATGCTCTCACACACACACACAGTCACTCACTAAAAACACACACACTCTCTCACACACACACAAACACACACATACTCTCACACTCACACACACCCTCTCACACACACACACGCACAAACTCACACACCCACCCTCTCACACACACACACATACTCACATTCTCACACACACACCCTCTCTCACACAAACACACACACACATTCTCACACACCCTCTAACATGCTCTCACACACAAACACACACATACTCTCACATTCTCACACACACAACCTCTCATACATAAACACACACACTCAAACAAACACACACATACTCTCACATTCTCACACACACACCAACACCCACACAAACACACACACAAACACACGCGCACTTACACAAACACACACCCACAGATACAAACAAACACACACTCTCACACATACACAAACAATCACATACACACAAACACACACACACACCAAAAAAAACACACACACTAATGGGAAATCCATATCTTCACATTGTGAAGTTTTGTTTATGTTTGTCCCACACCCCCTTAAACAGCTTATATTTCACCACATTTCTATTCCTCTTTAGTTCTGAAGGAGAGTCATACGGACTCAAAACATTAACTCTTCCTCTCCAGAGACGCTGTCAGACCGGCTGAGTTTTTCCAGCAATTTGTTCCATATCTTCACACACTGTTTTCTTTTAAGGAAAAATGCTTTATTTGGACACATGGATTTTTTTCACTTAAAGGTCATAAGTTCACTGTTGGACTGGGAGGAAGCATGCCTTTCCCAAGAAATCGCCTGACCAGTGTGGTACTTGATGGGGGAGAGCTTTTTGCTTGTTTGCACTGCTGGAAAAAACTGGTTTAAAGGCAAAGGCCTAGCGAATGCCTGGAAATCACACGACAGGGGTGTGCTTTAAGTTTTGGACTTGTTCTTTTTAATTCAATTGGAAATGAACTTAGAAAGGGAAAAGCGGCTCAGCTCACACCCTCCTTGCCTTGCCTGAAACCGCGTGATTGTCAGCATCCAGCCAGGAATCCTCATCTCAGTGGAACTTTGTGGGTCTTGGGAAACCCAAGAGGCTGAGATGTGAATGATTGATTTGGGTCTATTTTCCTCCATGCCGAAACTCCGTTGGTGAGAACCTCCAGTCATCTACTGGGACCTGTCTTCACACAAGGGAACTCCAGATCGACAGCATCGAAACCCTGAGAACTCTATCCTTTTTTTAAATATGAAATCTAGTCTTCAAATGCCCACCTCTCCAGAGACCCCTATCTGTTTTTCTTTTATATATGTGTGTGTGTGTGTGTGTGTGCGCGCGCGCTGGGAAATTATAAAAGGGATTGATAATTATTCCTCCCAATTACAAAAGTGTGTTAATCAGTTCTGTTTTAAAAAAGAGGTTTTGATTTATAATAAATCAATCATTCTGCATTTATCGGTAGAAGCCTGGTTAAAGTCTCTTATTCTGGGTCTAACGGGAGTGAAGGTAAATAATTGGCCATTTTGGTGAGTGAATTTTAAACTAATGGTGCAACCTGCGCCGTAGTGGGGCTGGATAAACTGCACCCTCCTCCCATTCTGGGATATTTGAAATGTGAATAACGGATGATACATTGGGGGCTCTTGTGGGATATTTGCAATGCGGTGATTGATAGTGGAATAATAATAATTGGAAGGAGAAAGGGGCAGAGACCAGGTTTCTTTATACATCAGAAAACCAAAATGGCTTTGGAAGTTCTGAAGACTTTTCCACAGATGGAAGAATTGGCAGACAACTTGGACTTAGAATTAACCATTGGGGCGAGGAAGACGGATGGAGGTGAGGTAATAGCGTAGCATTTGAAATTGGAAGGGATACCAGAGAGACCATGTTCTCCAGGGGGTGAGTGAATTGAGTTAGCTAGGGTCCAATTGCAAATGGAGCAGCTCAGACAGGAAAGAGAATCGGAATTGAAAGGGCTTGAGAGAGACAAAGAGAAAAAGAAAGAGAAGGAGCGTTTACGAAGCTGGAACTGGAATTTTCAGACAAGGGAGACAGAACAAGAAAGGGAACACCAGCTTAAAAAGGCTGAATTCTTTTAAAAAGAGGCCTCAGGCACTAAAGAATGGAGAAAAAAACACCTCCAACCTAAAAGTCAGTGCGGAGATGTTTAAATTCGTACAAGCCCTCCCAAAGTTTGAAGAAAGGGATGTAGAGGCGTTCTTTGTTTGGTTTGAGAAGGTGGCTGAACAAATGAAGTGGCCAAAAGGAAAGGCTCTGAAGAGGAGTCATATGGACTCGAAACATTAACTCTGTTTCTCTCTCCGCGGATGCTGTTAGACTGACTGAGTTTCTCCAGCATTTTCTGCTTTTGTTTCAGATTTCCAGTGTCCGCAGTATTTTGCTTTTATCTTCGGCCGAAAGGAAATCCGGACATTGGCCCTACAGCATAGGTTGGTGGGTGGAGCTCATGAGGCTTATGCTTCACTTTCGGAAGGGGTGTCTATGGATTATGACGCAGTTAAAAAAAAAGCTATTCTTGGTGTGTTTGAGTTAGTCCCTGGGGCAGACAGGCAGAAATTTCAGGAACATAAGGAAACAGCCTGGGCAGACCTATATTGAATTTGAGGGGGGTAAAGCAAAATCATTTTGACCATTGGATGCGAGCATTAAAGGTAGAGACATCGTATGAAAACTTTATGAACGTATGAAGCATGTTGGGAAATAATTCTCCTGGAAGAATTTAGCAATTCACTTCCTCCCGTAGTTAGAACCCATGTTGAAGACCAGAGGGTTGCAACAGGTAGGACAGGCTGATGATTACCTAAACTCTTTTTTCATCACCACCCCCCACCCCCCCACCCCCCCACCATCCTGAGAAGGATAGAAGGTGGGAAGGTGAAAGGAAGGCAAGTAACCGGGGAAGAGAAGGGGCGGTTGGGAATACCCCCCGGACACTCCTCTTTAGACCGGAAAGGAAGGTGCTGAGCGTGGAAGTGAGACTCAGAGGCCTTAGTGCTCCCACTGTAACATGGTGGGACACGTTCGTGCCGGTTGCTGGAAGCTGCATTGGAAACCCACTGGGGTATGGAAGGGTGAGTCAGGAAAAAACAACGGGTCAAGTTGTAGTGTTAACGACAGCCGTGAAACCGAGCGTGCACATTGCTGTGAGTTCAGGAGAAGTGACTAAGACACATGAGAATTATAAAGAATTCTCATCGAGTGGAAAAGTAATCCCTTATCCCTCAAATGAGGCGGCTAAATCTATAATGATATTGAGAAATACGAGAACCACTCAACGACTTTTGCTGGGGAAAGGTATAACGTTCCAGCTAGATTTCTAGTGTCCACAGTATTTTGCTTTTATCTTTGGCCAAAAGGAAATCTGGACATTACCCCCACAGCATAGGCTGGTGGGTGGAGCTCATGAGGTTTATGTTTCACTTTCAAAAGAGGTGTCTATGGATTATGATGCAGTAAAAAAAAATGTACCTTTGTACTGGGTGAGTTCAGAGTGTGATCTAATGTCTGGGATACTGACTGTAGGGGTTGTTCAGCAGTTACCCCTAGATGGAGTTGATTTACTCCTGGGGAATGATTTAGCCGGAGTGAAGGTAGTAGCTTCTACCATAATTACACAAATCCCAAATGAGGTTTAAGAGATGGAGCAGTTACAGGAAAAGGTTCCGGGATTTTTCCTTTGTGTGTGATGACCCGAGCAATGGCTAAGCAAAGTCCATCATCGGAGGCCAAAGTGATACCACAGACAGATATTTGGCTGGCTGAAACTTTCTTTACAGGATTAGATAATCCAAAAGAGATGTTTAACAAATCCTCTCCAGTTGAGGCTCAACAAGCCCATCCGGAGTTAAGTAAGGTAGCACAATGAGCCCAAACTGAAGCTGAGGCTGAGGCAGTCCCAGAATGTTATTATATCAAAAATGGGATACTAACGAGGAGGGAGAGACCTCCTCACGGACCTGCAGATTAAGAGTGGGCGCTCATTCATCAGGTAGTGGTGCCACCCAAGTATTGTAAAGAGATATTACAGATAGCACATGAGATTCCTATGGCAGGGATACGGATAAAGCGACAGTTTTACCGGCCAGATCTCCATAAGGACATGTTGCAGTTTTGTAAAGCGTGCCATACATGCCAGATGATTGGAAAACCACAACATGCAATCAAACCAGCACCCTTAACTCCCATGCCAATTCTTAAGGAACCATTTAGCAGGGACTGTTTAGTAGATTGTTGGGGACGGTTATGAGAAACGGAAGTGGGACCCCGGTAGATCCTGACCATGATGGACATGACAACTCAATTTCCAGAGGCCACCCCTTTAAGAACAATTACGGCTAAGGTAGTAGTAGGGGAGCTAACCCAATTTTTTACTCGAGGTGGATTACCGGTAGAGATTCAGTCCGATTTTGTGTCTAAAATTTTTCAGAACAGAATGAGTAGTTTGGGTATAAAACAGTTGAAATCCACAGCGTATCATCCACAAATGCACGGAGCTTTAGTGAGGCACCATCAAACTCTGAAGGCAATGATTAAAGCATCTTGTCACGAATATCCCCATGATTGGGACAAAGAACTGGACTTTCTTTCATTTTCTGCTCGAGATTCACTGAATGAAGTGATGGGCTTCAGCCCTTTTCAAACTAATTGATGGACATGTGGGAAGGGACCCTCAGAAATGAATCAAAGGAAAGATTTTAGGACAGAGGGATGAATCCTCTGGGCTGAAGTTTCCCCCTGTCGGAGTGGGGGGATGGGTGGGCGGGAGCGAGGGTGAACCAGATCAGCACCCCCAATTATGGCCGCGCCGCCATTTTACGTGGGCGGCCAACTAAGGGCCTACCCAAGCGTAACGCACGCCCGGGAGCGCTGAGCGCTCCCTGTGCGGGTGTGGGGGTGGGGTGGGGATTCCCTGAGTCGGGACCTGGGTTATTTCGTGCATGCGAGCGGAAGAGTGTCAAATCTCCCCGAGGAACCATCGGTTTAAGTTCCGGGATATTTAACGGAGGCGAGAAAAAGAATTGAAGGCCACGTCCACCTCTCATGTGAAACTGTCACCTGAGGAGGCTGGGACACGTCCATTGATTTCCTTTTTTCACAAACTTTTATTTAAATAATAAACCCTTCGTGAAGCCGCGTCCCACCCGTGGATGAGGTTTCGTGAAACATGCCAAGGCCGCCTGGGCTCTTCACCTTAATTTGGACGGGCATCTCTCTTGACCACTTTCATGACTTCCTGAAGGGCCTTAATAGGCCGAACAGACAATCTAGGTGACGCGTGGTGATGTCAGGAGGCCCACGTTGTTTTAGGCCTCGGTGAGTGGCCCCCCACCCCCTTCGCTTGCTAACCAGAAAAGTCTTCCCTCTGTGTTATGTCACATACCCGTGTTCTCGCAGCGACTCCCTGCAAAGTGGATTGAGGACACCTCAAAGTTTCTCAAACAAAGATGGAGGAGGGGGAGGTGGGGTTTTCCGGCCCCGGTCGTGGGCGGGACCGGCCGCGAGAGAGGTTCGGCGGCGGCACAGGGCGATCCTGGTACAGCAGGTGGTGGGGGGGGTGGGTAAGGAAGATCCCGCCCGAAGCGGGGGAATGGGCTGATGCAGCGAGCTTATCCGGCCTGGTTCCTTACCACCCGGGGGATGGAGTGCGAGGGTTACTGCCGGGGGTGGGGAGTGTCTGACCGGACCACACGAGGTAATTACGAGGGTTACCCCCCCCCCCCGCCAAATGGTAGGGAAAAGAATCGGCTGTTTCGCATCGGAACGCTAAAACAATCCAATCGTCGGGAGGAAGGTGTGGCAGAGCAGGTACGTCAGGTAGTAAGGGCATTGGAGGATGAAAGAGACAGTGACAGGGAGATGGAAGGAGATTTAGACCATAAGACATAGGAGCAGAAATTAGGCCATTCGTCCCATCGAGTCTGCTCCTCCATTCAATCATGGCTGATAAGTTTCTCGACCCCATTCTCCCGCCTTCTCCCCGTAACCTTTGATCCCCAAAGTTAAACAGCTCACAGATTGAACCTCCGACAATCCGGTCTGCAAACGCTGAAATATTAGGACAGTTCGGCACCATATTCCCACACTTAAGAGGCAGGGCAGCGAGAAGTGCTAGCGAGGCCACTTACAGAATTTAAGGCAATCGGTTGGCACAAAAAGAGGCATACAGCTCTCGCCACGCATGGTGTGGATGCAGAGGGGAATCTTCTCCTAGACATCAATGTCCTAATTGTTTATGTCTGGAGAAACAGAATCGGCAGAAAGCAGAACTTCAATATGTGTTTGAAAATCACCTAATTGAGCCTAGTCAAAGCAGTTGGTGCTCTCCAGGAGTGTTCGTGCCCTGGACCATTGACCAGAAACTGAACTGGACCAGCCATGTAAATACTGTGGCTACAAGAGCAGGTCAGAGGCTGGGAATCCTGTGGTGAGTAACTCACCTCCTGACTCCCCAAAGCCTGTCCACCATCTACAAGGCACAAGTCAGGAGTGGGATGGAATACTCCCCACTTGCCTGGATGAGTGCGGCTCCCACAACAGTCAAGAAGCTCGACACCATCCAGGACAAAGCAGCCCGCTTGATCAGCACCCCAACCACAAACATTCACTCCCTTCACCACCGACGCACAGTAGCAGCAGTGTGTGTACCAGCTACAAGATGCACTGCAGGAATTCACCAAGGCTCCTTTGACAGCACCTTCCAAACCCATGACTTCTACCATCTAGAAGGGCAAGGGCAGCCGACGCATGGGGAACACCACCAGCTGGAAGTTCCCCTCCAAGCCACACACCATCCTGACTTGGAAATATATCGGCTGTTCCTTCACTGTCGCTGGGTCCAAATCCTGGAACTCCCTCCCTAACAGCACGGTGGGTGTACCTACACCACAGGGGCTGCAGCGGCTCAAGATGGCGGCTCACCACCACCTTCTCAAGAGGCAATCAGAGATGGGCAATAAATGCTGGGCCCAGCCAGCGAGGCCCACATCCCGTGAATGGATAAAAAGAAAGTAAACCTGATGAGTCAACCAGATTCTGCATAGATTATAGAAAGGTTGATGCAGTAACAAAAATGGCTTCCTTCCCTACCCCTCATTTAGAGGATTGTATTGACAGGGTTGGCACTGTGATGTTCCTTACTAAGATAGATTTTATTGAAAGGATATTGGCAAGCACCTTTAACATTGTGGGCTAAGGAGATATCGGATATGGCCACACCGAATGGGCTATACCAGTGCCGAGTGATGCCAATCAGGCTAAATAGCGCCGCAGCCACTTCCAAAAGACCAAGGAATCGAGTTGTAGCCAGTGTTCCTAACTGTGTAGTTTACTTGGACAACATGCTGGTTTAGAGCAACGTGTGGAAAGATCTTTTAGCTCTCTTAAAGCCAGCCTAATAAACTAAATCAACAAAATGAGGGATAAAGTAAACACAGCCCCTAAGTTAGGGTAGCTGTAAAACCAAAGACAAAGTTTAAAGAAAACTTACAAGCATCAAATCAAAATGTGACTAAGGGGGTCAATAAAGCACCCCAACCCCCGCAGTGCCCACCGGGCATGGAAAGCCTCGACGGTGCCAGCAGACACCGCGTGCTCCCTCTCCAGGGACACCCGGGCTGTGAACGTAGCTGTGGAAGAGGGGCAGGCAGTCGGGTGGGACGAGTCGCTCGATCGCCCGCTGCCTGGACCTGTTAATGGCCGACTTGGCCAAGTCCGGGAGCAGGAAAGATCGGTTTTAAGGGAACTGGAAGCTTAAACAATTGCAGTTGGCGGGTCCCGGAATAAACCTGGCCAAGAGCGAGCTGGCAAAAGCGCAAGTGACTTATCTAGGGCATATCGGGGGGCAGGGACAAGTCTTGCCAAGGGCAGTGAAGGTGCTGGCTTTGCCGGAATTCCCTGCCCCTGAAGCTGAATGGGAAACCATGAGATTTTTTTTTTTAGGGACCTGTTGTAAGTTTGTGCCGAGCTTCAGCACGATATCAGCCCCACTAATGGATTGATTGCAGAAGGATGCAAAGACCAAGAGATTCTCTTGAGAAGCTGACGGCAAGGGGACAATCGGTGGTCGTGACTTGGGTGGGGGGCTGGGTCTTACGGCAAGAAGATGAAACAGGGATAGAGAAGCCGGTGGGGTACGTTTCTAAAGAAATTAAACCGGCATCAAAAGAGACACTCAACAAGTAGAAAGGGGAGCCCTGGGTTTGTCACTGGCTCTTAAACAGTTTGAGGTATATATCCATCAAGGCTGTAAAGAAACGTTAGTATGTACTGGCCATAATCCCGCGGCCTCTGTAGAAAGATTTAAGACTCAGAGTGACCGACTGTTCCAATGGAGCTTGCTAATACCGCCTTATAGCTTAAAGATTATCCATATAGCTGGGACTCGAATTGCCAGCGCATTATCGTGAATGTACTTCCCCCACCCCCCCCCCCCCACCCCTCCCCCCACTCCCCCACGGCCGACATTGGTATTCTTGTGAGGTGGGATAAGCTCCCACATGTCCCCTTCTTTCAGCAATACTCAAGAAGGAAATAGGTAGATTTCTAGACTCAAGAGAGCATCAAGGGGTGTGGGGAGAGAGCGGGAGTGCGAAGTTGAGGTAGGGGATCGGCCCCGATCCTATTGAATGGCAGAGCAGGCTCGAAGGGCCGAATGGCCTACCCCGCTTCCATTTTCCTACGTTTCCATGTTTTTGTAGAGTTATCTGGAAAGCAAGGAAGCCAGGGAAAGCTATACGAATTGCGCGTGAGGAGTGAATGGCTGGGTGGGCCTCTGTTTGGACTTTGTATCTTGGTGTTACATCTTTCTTCCGCACTTTGTGGTGTAACACATTTGGAAGTGGTGTTTCATTCCTTGAGGGCTGAGGTGTGTTGGGAAAGCCATGTCTCCCTGGGCTGTGTTCCTCCTTTAAAATTTGGAAAGACATTGCATTATTTGGACATCTGGATTTTTTTTAACTAAAAGGTCACAACTTCACCATTGGACTGGGAACAAGCTTGTCAGGAATCATCTGACCAGCATGGTACTTGATGGGGGAGAGCTGTTTGCTTGCTTGTGCTGCAATTATTTTAATTGCCTGGAAAAATGAAACTAGCTTAAAGGCAAAGGCCTAGTGGTTTCCTGGAAATCACATGACAGGGGTGCGCTTTAAGTTTTGGACTTGGTCTTTTCAATTCAGTTGGGGATGAACTTAGAAAGGGAAAAGCAGCCCAGCTCACACCCTCCTTGCCTTGCCTGAAACCGCGTGATTGTCAGTATCCAGCCAGGAATCCTCATCTCAGTGGAACTTTGTGGGTCTTGGGAAACCCAAGAGGCTGAGATGCAAAGGATTGATCTGGCTCTATTTTCCTCCATGCCGAAGCTCCGTTGGTGAGAACCTCAGGGCATCTACTGGGAGTAGTGATCTGTCTTCACACAAGGGTGCTCTAGATCGACAGGGTCGAAACCCTGCGATTTTTATGCTTTTTTTAATATATATAAAGTCTACTCTTCAACTGCCCATCTCTACAGAGACCTCTATCTGTTTGTCCTTTATTTGTTTGTTTGTGTGTATGTTAAAAGGGATGAATAGTTATTCTCCCAGATAGTAAATCTTGTCTTAACCAGTTCTTGCAACTTGTTTTAAAAAGAAGTTTTGATTTATAATAAATCAATCATCGTGAGTTTATCGGTAGGAGCCTGGTTAAAGTCCCTTATTCTGGATGTAACAGGAACAAAGGTAAATAATCGGCCATTTTGGTGAGTGAATTTTAAGCTAATGGTACAACCTATGGGGCTGGATAAACTGCGCCCTCCTCCCATTCTGGTCATAAGAAAACACACATGCATGCACGCACACACTGAAGGGGTAGTGGCGTTGTTACTGGACTAGTAATCTCAGAGACCCTGGGTAATGCTCTGGGGACCCAAGTTCAAATCCCAGCACAGCAGATGGTGAAATTTGAATTCAACAAAAATTAAAAGTTTAATGATGACTATGAAATGATTGTTATAAAAACCCATCTGGTTCGCTAATGCCCCTTTAGGGGAAGGAAATCTGCTGTCCTTACCCAGTCTGGCCTACATGTGACTCCAGACCCAGAGCCATGTGGCTGACTCTTAAATGCTCCCCTGGAATTGCCGAGCGAGATGCTCATTTGCCAATAAGGAATGAAACTGGGTGGACTGGAGATGGTGGTGGCAGTGGAATACAGTCAGGAGGGAGTTGCCATAAAGTCATAGAGGCCTACAGCACAGAAAAAGGCCCTTTGGCCCATCGAGTCTGAGCTGGTCAAACAAGTACCTGACTATTCTAATCCCATTCCCCAGCACTAGGCCCATAGCCTTGTATGTCATGGCATCATCGCAAGTGCACATCCAAATACTTCTTACATGTTATGAGGGTTTCTGCCTCTACCACCCTTTCAGGCAGAAACCCCAGATTCACACCACCCTCTGGGTGAAAAAATTCTTCCTCACATCCCCTCTAAACCTCCTGCCCCTTACCTTAAATCTATACCCCCCCTGGTTATTGATCCCTCCACCAAGGGGAAAAGCTTCTTCCTGTCTACCCTATCTATACCCCTCATAATTTTATACACCTCAGTCATGTCCCCCCTCAATCTCCTCTGCTCCAGGGAAAATAACCCCAGTCCATCCAATCTCTCCTCATAACTAAACCTCTCCAGCCCAGGCAACATCCTGGTGAATCTCCTCTGTACTCTCTCCAGTGCAATCACATCCTTCCTATAATGCGGGTTCCAGAACTGCACGCAGTACTCCAGCTGTGGCCTAACCAGTGTTTTATACAGTTCCAGCATAACCTCCCTGCTCTTATATTCTATGCCTCGGCTAATAAAGGCAAGTATCCCATATGCCTTCTTAACCACCTTATCTACCTGTCTCACTATCTTAAGGGACCAGTGGACATGCACACCAAGGTCCCTCTGACCCTCGGTACTTCCCAGGGCCCTACCATTCATCATGTATTCCCGGGCCTTGTCTGTCCTGCCCAAGTGCATCACCTCACACTTATCTGGATTAAATTTCATTGGCCACTGATCAGCCCATCTGACCAGCCCGTCTATATCCTCCTGTAATCTAAGGCTATCCTCCTCATTATTTACCACCCCACCAATTCTCATGTCATCCGTGAACTTATTGATCAATGCTTCTACATTCAAGTCTAAATCGTTTATATATATCACAAACAGCAAGGGACCCAACAGCGATCCCTGTGGAACCCCACTGGACACAGGTATCCAGTCACAAAAACACTCCTCAACCATCATCCTCTGCTTCCTGCCACTCAGCCAATTCTGGATCCAATTTGCCAAATTGCCTTGGATCCCATGGGCTCTTACCTTCATTATCAGTCTCCCATGAGGGACCTTATCAAAAGCCTTGCTGAAGTCCAGGTAGACCACGTCAAATGCATTGTCCTGGGGGTCATCAACATCGACTCCGGACCCCATGAGGTCTCATGGCATCAGGTCAAACATGGGCAAGGAAACCTCCTCCTGATTACCATGTACTGCCCTCCCTCAGCTGATGAATCAGTGCTCCTCCATGATGAACATCACTTGGAGGAAGCACTGAGGGTGACAAGGGCACAGAATGTACTCTGGGTGGGGGACTTCAATGTCCATTGCCATGAGGTTACATGAGGTTAAGTGGCTCAGTAGCACCACTTATGACCGAGCTGGCCGAGTCCTGTAGGACAATAGCTGCTAGACTGGGTCTGTGGCAGGTGGTGAAGGAACCAACAAGAGGGGAAATCATACTTGACCTCATCCCCACCAACCTGCCTGCCGCACATGCATCTGTCCATGACAGTATCAGTAGGAGTGACCACTGCACAGTCATCGTGGAGACAAATTCCCACCTTCACATTGAGGATACCCTCCATCGAGTTGTGTGGCACTACCACCGTGCTAAATGGGATGGATTTCGAACAGATCTAGCAACTCAAAACTGGGCATCCATGAGGCGCTGTGGGCCATCAGCAGCAGCAGAATTGTACTCGAACACAATCTGTAACCTCGTGGCCCAGCATATCCCCCACTCTACCGTTACCATCAAGCCAGGGGATCAACCCTGGTTCAATGAAGAGTGCAGGAGGGTATGTCAGGAGTAGCACCAGGCACACCTAAAAATGAGGTGCCAACCTGGTGAAGCTATAACACAGGACTGCCTGGGTACCAAACAGTATAAGCAACAAGTGATAGACAGAGCTAAGTGATCCCACAACCAACGGATCAGATCTAAGCTCTGCAGTCCTGCCACATCCAGTCGTGAATGGTGGTGGACAATTAAACAACTCACTGGAGGAGGAGGCTCCATAAATATCCCCATCCTCAATGATGGAGGAGCCCAGCACATCAGTGCAAAAGACAAGGCTGAAGCAGTTGCAACGATCTTCAGCCAGAAGTGCCAAGTGGATGATCCATCTCAGCCTCCTCCGGAGGTCCCCAGCATCACAGATGCCAGTCTTCAGCCGATTCAATTCACTCCACGTGATATCAAGAAACAAGCTGAAGGCACTGGATACTACAAAGTCTATGGGCCCTGACAATATTCCAGCAATAATACCAAAGACTTGTGCTCCAGAACTTGCCGCGCCCCTAGCCAAGCTGTTCCAGTACAGCTACAACACTGGCATCTAGCTGGCTATGTGGAAAATTGCCCAGGTATGTCCTGTACACAAAAAGCAGGACAAATCTCATCCAGCCAATGACCACCCCATCAGTCTACACTCCATCATCAGTAAAGTAATGGAAGGGGTCTTCAACAGTGCTATCAAGCGGCACTTGCTTAGCAATAACCTGCTCACTGACGCTCAGTTTGGGTTCCGCCAGGGCCACTCAGCTTCTGACCTCATTACAGCCTTGGTTCAAACCTGGACAAAAGGGCTGAACTCCTGAGGTGAGGTGAGAGTGACTGCCCTTGGCATCAAGGCAACCTTTGACCGAGTGTGACATCAAGGAGCCCTAGCAAAACTGGAGTCAATGGGAATCAGGGGGAAAACTCTCCGCTGGTTGGAGTCATACCCAGCACAAAGGGAGATGATTGTGGTTGTTGGAGGTCAGTCATCTTAACTCCAGGACCATCACTGCAGGAGTTCTTCAGGATAGTGTCCTCAGCCCAACCATCTTCAGTTGCTTCATCAATGACCCTCCTTCCATCATAAGGTCAGAAGTAGGGATGTTCGCTGATGATTGCACAATGTTCAGCACCATTCGCAACTCCTCAGATACTGAAGCAGCCCATGTCCAAATGCTGCAAGATCTAGACAATATCCAGGCTCGGGGCTGACAAGTGGCAAGTAACATTCACGCCACACAAGTGCCAGGCAATGACCATCTCCAACAAGAGAGAATCAATTGCCCCTTGACATTCAATGGCATTACCATCACTGAATCCCCCACTATCAACATCCTGGGGGTTACCATTGACCAGAAACAGAACAGGACCAGCCATATAAATACTGTGGCTATAAGAGCAGGTCAGAGGCTGGGAATCCTGCGGAGAGTAACTCACCTCCTGACTCCCCAAAGCCGGTCCATCATCTACAAGGCACAAGTCAGGAGTGTGATGGGATACTCCCCACTTGCCTGGATAAGTGCAGCTCCCACAACACTCAAGAAACTCGACACCATCCAGGACAAAGCAGCCCCACTTTGATTGACACCACATCCACAAACATTCACTCCCTCCACCACCGACGCACAGTAGCAGCAGTGTGTGTACCATCTACAAGATGCACTGCAGCAACTCACCAAGGCTCCTTCAACAGCACCTTCCAAACCCACGACCTCTACCATCTAGAAGGACAAGGGCAGCAGACACACGGGGAACACCACCACTTGGAAGCTCCCCTCCGAGTCACTCACCATCCCAGACTTGGAAATATATCGGCCGTTCCTTCACTGTCGCTGGGTCAAAATCCTGGAAACCCCTCCCTATCAGCACGGTGGGTGTACCTACACCACAGGGACGGCAGCAGCTCAAGAAGGCGGCTCACCCCACCCCCACCTCCTCGAGGGGCAATTGGGGGGGGCCGGCGATACCAGGAATGAATATATTAAAGAAGAGAGGGCGGTGGGGACTGGTGCAATGTTTGCCACAGAATCGAGTAGTTGGACCGATTATAGAAATGGCAGGATTATTAACGGGGAGGAGCGGTGGGGGGTGCAGGCTGGGGGTACGATCCCAGTAACGGGGTGGGCGGGGGGGGGCATCTTCAGCACGTGAGAAACAAGGGACGCCAAAGCGGAGTTGGTTCATTTGACCAATGCAAAAGGCAAGCGGCTTGACTGTGTCATCCAAGGGCACCGTGTCTGGTGACACTGCAAAAACAGAGGGTTTACATTCCTGACTGACTGTCAGACGCTTGTGCTCGGATTGTGTTTCTGTTATGATGAGGGCTGAACAGCGAGCAGCCAGGCAACAGAAGCAGAAAAGTACGATCGATGCCTAAGGGGTAGCAGTCCTCATTCACAATGGGCTCCTGTCAAAGCTGCTGGGACTGTGCGTTTGTTCCCCTTGTTGTGTTGACCTGACTCAGCGCACGCTTCCTTCCCTCAGCACCTTTCATCTTTAACTCGTTCGTGGAATGTGGGGTGTTGCTGGTTAGACCACCCCGAACTTGCCTTCTTGTTCAGGGGGCATTTTAAGAGTCAGCCGCGCGGTCGTGGGTCTGGAGTCACGTGTAGGGCCAGACTGGGTAAGGAAGGCAGATTTCCCCTCCCCTGAAGAGGGGCAGTTAGTGAAACCGGAAGGGTTTTTACAACAATCGACAGCAGCTTCATTGGCACCTTCTAATTCCAGATTCTATTCAAATTCCACCATGCGTCCGTGACAGGGTTTGTACCCGGGTCCCCGCCCTCTTGGGGGTGTGGGGGGGGGTGGGGGGGGTCATTAGGTCGAGCAGCAATACCATCGCCTGCACTGTGGAAATCACGGAAGCGGACCACCACCGGAGGAGGCCATTCAGCTCATCGAGCCCATGCTGGATCTGGGAAAGAGTTATTCAGCTCATTTCCCCCCCCCTCCAGAAGCCCATCCCCGGCTGCCCCCTGCTCCCTGCCCCCCCCACCCCCGGCCCACAATAGCCCTGCTAACTCCTCCTTTCCGGCAGGCGGCCATTTCGAGAGCTCCCATCGTGCCTGCCTCCGGCCGCCCTTGGGTTCCAGCGTGGAAAATGCTGGAAAAGCTCAGCAGACCCAGCAGCGTCCGTGGGCGGGGGGGGGGGGGAGAAACAGAGGCGACGCCTCTGGTCGGCATGACTCACCCTCGGGACGTTGGACTCTGTCTTGCTTCTGACCTTCAACTCAGTCCAATTCAATCTGCAGCACAGAGACAGGCCATTCGGCCCCTCTGCTCCGTGCTGGTGTTCCTGCCCCACACAAGCCTCCTCCCACCCCCCTCTTCATCTTCCCCCCCCATCAACATATCCTTCTATTCCTGTCTCCCTCATGTGTGTATCCAGCTCCCCACCCCCCCCACCTTCAATCCATCTCTTGGATTCACCTCGACCACTCCCCGTGGGAGTGAGTCCCACATTCTCCCCACTCCCCGTGGGAATGAGTCCCACATTCTCCCCGCTCCCCGCGGGAGCGAGTCCCACATTCTCCCCGCTCCCCGCGGGAGCGAGTCCCACATTCTCCCCACTCCCCGCGGGACCGAGTCCCACATTCTCCCCACTCCCCGCGGGACCGAGTCCCACATTCTCCCCGCTCCCCGCGGGAGCGAGTCCCACATTCTCCCCGCTCCCCGTGGGAGCGAGTCCCACATTCTCCCCACTCCCCGCGGGAGCGAGTCCCACATTCTCCCCACACCCCGCCGGAGCGAGTCCCACATTCTCCCCACTCCCCGCGGGAGCGAGTCCCACATTCTCCCCACTCCCCGTGGGAGCGAGTCCCACATTCTCCCCACTCCCCGTGGGAATGAGTCCCACATTCTCCCCACTCCCCGTGGGAGCGAGTCCCACATTCTCCCCGCTCCCCGCGGGAGCGAGTCCCACATTCTCCCCACTCTCTGGGTAAAGACGTTTCTCCTGAATTCCCCATCAGATTTATCAGTCTTATATTGATGGCACCCCCTAGTTCTGGTCTCTCCCCCCACTGCCCTCCCCATCAAGTGGAAACATCTTCTCTACGTCGACCCTATCGAAACCCTTCCAGAATTTTAAAGACCTCGATCGGGTCACTAAACTCCCCAAGACCTGGGAGCAGAGGGACAAATCACATCTGCCCATGGAACAACTGAAACCAGGCGGCTTGAGTTTACAAACCGAGTATCTGATCAATTTGGAAACCTGAGTGGGTTCTGCCCTGGACACCGATAAAGTCAAATGATATGAAGTTAAAACAGAGAGAGCACTGGGGAAGCTGAGCAAGTGCGCTAGTGCTGCAGAGAGAGAAACAGGGTGAACGCTCTGAGTCCATATGGCGCCTCTTCAGAGCTGAGTCAATTATATGAATGGCCCCTAATTGCAACAAGGGTAATGCCCGTGTCCTAGTTGGCATTGATGCACTTGGAACACACAGCGAGTGCTTTAAGCTGTGAGTAAGAGAGAACATCAAGAGTCATTAGTAGATGTTGTATGGCACAGGGCGCAATATCCCTCCTTCTAAACCACTCCAGCACTGAATCACCGAGGGAGGTGTGCTCGCTCAGGGCGATTGCTGCACTCTCGGAGTTTTCTTGAAGTGCAGACACTGCTGTATTTTAGGAAACATGCACAGCAAGCTCCCGCAAACAGCAATGTGATAATAACCCAGGTATTTTGTTTTTAGTGATGTTGTTTTGGGTTAAATATTGGCCCCAGGACACCAGGGAGAACGCACATCCCCCCACCACCACCAAAAACCTGTGCCCTCCTCAAATAGTGGCCCTGGGATCTTTTACAGCCACGGGAGAGAGCAGCTTTGGCTCAATATGTCATACAAAAGACAGTGCGGCGCTCCCTCAGTACTGACCCTCTGAGAGTGCAGCACTCCCTCTGTACTGACCCTCCAACAGTGCAGCACTCCCTCAGTACTGACCCTCTGACAGTGCAGCAATCCCTCAGCACTGACCCTCCGACAGTGCGGCGCTCCCTCAGTACTGACCCTCCGACAGTGCAGCACTCCCTAAGTACTGACCCTCTGACAGTGCAGCACTCCCTCAGTACTGTGCCTCCAACAGTGCGGCACTCCCTCAGTACTGACCCTCCGACAGTGCGGCGCTCCCTCAGGACTGACCCTCCGACAGTGCAGCACTCCCTCAGTACTGACCGTCCAACAGTGCGGCACTCCCTCAGTACTGACCCTCCAACAGTGCGGCACTCCCTCAGTACTGACACTCCAACAGTGCGGCGCTCCCTCAGTACTGACCCTCTGACAGTGCGGCACTCCCTCAGTACTGACCCTCTGACAGTGTGGCGCTCCCTCAGTACTGACCCTCTGACAATGTAGCACCCCCTCAGTACTGACCCTCCAAAAGGGCTGCACTCCCTCAGTACTGACCCTCCTACAGTTAAGCGCTCCCTCAGTACCGACCCTCCTACAGTTAAGCGCTCCCTCAGTACTGTCTCCTACAGTTAAGCGCTCCCTCAGTACTGACCTTCCTACAGTTAAGCGCTCCCTCAGTACTGACTCTCCTACAGTTAAGCGCTCCCTCAGTACTGACTCTCCTACAGTTAAGCGCTCCCTCAGTACTGATCCTCCTACAGTTAAGCGCTCCCTCAGTACTGACTCTCCTACAGTTAAGCGCTCCCTCAGTACTGACTCTCCTACAGTTAAGCGCTCCCTCAGTACTGATCCTCCTACAGTTAAGCGCTCCCTCAGTACTGATCCTCCTACAGTTAAGCGCTCCCTCAGTACAGATCCTCCTACAGTTAAGCGCTCCCTCAGTACTGACCAGCACGGGGTACTCAGGAAGCATTTCTCCTCCCCGAACCTCGGTGAGGAAGAACGTGTGAGGTCTCTGTTTCACCAGGGGCACCTACACTGGACACTGCCACAACTGCTGGCCCAGTGCAGGGCGTGGACGGCATCGGCAGTGGTGAAGAAGGTGGCCCCTCACGGGCTGGAGCTGGGGAACATTTGCAACATCTCCCAGGTTGCCCCCCATGACTGCTTCGGGGGTGGGAGGGGGTCAGAAGTTCTCGATCGAAGGAGAGCTAGATTTTGTCCTCTGTTCTCCGACCACGGGCAAACCATATTTCTCTCACCTCAATATACGGGACAAGACTAGTGATGGGGCAGTAGTCTAGGGGCAGACCTCTCGAAATCTCCTCATGATGCCCAAAGGAGCTGCAGGGCCCTTTTTGAGACACCCCCTCACCCCCACCCCCTCCCCCGCTCTGATTTTTTGATTTGGGGTTTAATTTATGGATTACGTTTCCTTTAATAGAAAGGCCCGCAAAGCCTTGGTTACGCCACACCTGGAACACCCTGAGTACTTCTGGACACCACACCTTCGGAAGGCCACCTTGACCTCGGGGCCCGAGGAGATGAGACAGGGTAGATAGAGAGATAGCGGGGGGTAGAGGGAGAGGAGACATTCCCAGGGGGCCGGGGAGTCTGGAGCTCGGGGGCAGAGTCTGAAAAGACTCGGGCCTGACCTTCAGGAAGAGACGTTGGGGAACCCGCCTCCACAGACGAAGGTCTGGTGGGAGTTTGGGCCTCGCTTCCGCTGACGGGCAGTTATACCAACACCGCGTGGCACCGCAGCGGCTCAAGATGGCGGGCTCAGCACCACCACCTCCACCAGCACCAGCACCAGCACCAGCACCACCTCCTCCTCAGGGGGCAATGAGGGATGGGCTGTAAATGGCGGCCTAGCCAGCGGCGCCCACAGCCGGTGAATAAAACTCCGCCGACTGGTTTTAAGTCGGAGGTCGGTAAGGTTTTGGTCGACCGTGGGGTAGGCGGAGTCAGGTCGCAGGCTGGCCACAATCCCGTTGAGTGACGGGGGGGGGGGGGGGTGCAGGCTTTGAGGGGCTGAATGGCCTCCTCTTGCCCTTGTGCTCCTGACAGATTGGCGGACGCGGGGGGGGGGGGGGGGTGGTGGGGGAAATGGGGCTCAGTCTCCTTTGTACCACCCCTCGTGGAGTGGGGCGGGGGGGAGGGGTGGGAGGGGGTGTTTAATGTCGACTGGGTGAAGGCGCCTCTGACAACCGAGTGGCACTCCCTCGGCCCGGCGGAGGAGGGTCTGCATGGACCCCCCAAAAGGCCGATGGGGGGCTGGGGCGTGAGGGGGGTGGGGGTGGTAAAAGCGAGGCAGGAGCCGGCCTCCCTGCCTCGGTCTCAAGGGAGGAGTTTTCGACGGCTCAGCCGGGTACAGGTCCCTCCGCGTCCGCACACCCCCCCCCCCAACCCACCCCACCTTTTCCCCCCCCTCCAACCCCCCGACCCAACCCCTCTCCCCCCTTCACACCCGGCAAACCCGCATCGATCGGCACAGCATGTGGGGCCTGCGCCGCGCTCAGATGCCTTCGGACACGGTCCATGTGCGCCGAGGCATGGTGAGGGCCGGTGAGTCCTGTCAAACCGGTCAGTGCCGGATGGGGCCGGCTGCGGCTGGGTTTACCTGCGGGTGCTGGTAGGTAGCGGGGTGGGGGCGGGGGGGCGTTGGAAGTGGGGTTGGCGGGGGGGGGTTCCGGGCTCGGGAGTCTGCTCAGACTGGTCCGAGCCGCCATGGGAACTGGTTGGCAGCCGGCTGTATCAGCCACCGGGGAAACTGGATCAGAATCTGCTCCGACCGGTTCAGAGCTGCTCTGTCTCTCTCTCTCTCTCTCTCTCTCTCTCTGCCTCTGGCTGAGTCAGCCGGCTGCTCTCGCTCCCTCTCTGTACCTTCCCTCCCTCCGCCCCCGGGGGTGGAACTGAACCTGCCTCACCCGGGTGGGCGGGCGGGCGGGCGGGCGGGGTGGGGGGGAGGTGGAGGTCAAGGTGGTCAAATCCCATCAGGGCCTCAGGTTGGGCCACTCCCACACTCGATAAGCCAGCAAGGCCTGTGCCTCTCCCCCCTTCACCCCACCCCCCCCCCCCCACCACCCACCCACCCCCCACCTCTCTCTCTCTCTCTCTCTCTCTGCTGGAACCAGCTCTCCCAAGGATTCACCATCACTGAGCAAGCTCATTGAGGGCAGGTCACCAATAAGGCTGGGGTCAAAAGGGGGCAGGTTGATTAGCGACACCCCTGATTCTATCCCCTGTGACCCCATCGATCTCACAAACCCCCCCGCCACCACCCCCCCCCCCCCCCCCCCCACCACCGAGGGCCAGCACGGTTCAGAGCCCTGCCCGCGAGAGGCAGCGCCTCTGGCACAGCAGCACCCACCCCCCCCCCTCAGTCCTGGCGCCAGGGTGACGGGCGAGGGCGGCCTCTGGACTCCAAGGCCTCTTTCCGTGTCGGAGGTCGTAGTCGGGTCGAAGGGTCAACCGAGCGCCAGCCGAAGCGGGGAGGGCGGGTGGGGGGTGTGGTGGTGGTGGTTAGCCTCTCGGCTGCCCAGGCAGGCGGGCAGTCGGGAGGGGTGGTTGCTGAGTGGGCCAGCACACGCGGCCAGCGAAGCGACAAGCGAAGGCCTGTTCCGGGTCGGGCACTGCCGGAGAAAGCGGCCAGGGAAACGTTGGGCAACGCTCCAGCAACGTGACACCAAACGGGAAGGAAAGGAGGCACCGCAAGGGCTGAGGGCGATGATGCCCGTTGTGCCTGGCACTCCGACCTCAAGGGGTAGGAGGCGGACCTCAAGGGGTAGGAGGCGAACCTCAAGGGGCAGGAGGCTGTGCCCACAAGAGCTCCAGTACCTGCTCCAGATGAACTGGCACAGGCGCAGCCGCTCCATTGGCTTGTGGCTGCACTGCCGATGATTCCCAACGTGTGCCAGGAAGCAGAGTCACGGGAGATCCTCACGACGGTATCCAAAACAATACCACTCAACACCAGCACTTCAGGCAAAAAGCAGCCTGGCGGAACCTTATCCTATTGCTGGGATCTTGCTGTGCGGAGGCTGCACCCCATCTTTCCGACATCACCCGTGCTGTACCTGTCCTGGGAGTGTTTGATGGAGACAGTGTAGAGGGAGATTTACTCTGTATCTAACCCCATGCTGTACCTGTCCTGGGAGGGTTTGATGGGGACAGTGTAGAGGGAGATTTACTCTGTATCTAACCCCATGCTGTACCTGTCCTGGGTGTGTTTGATGGGGATGGTGTAGAAGGAGCTTTACTCTGTATCTAACCCCGTGCTGTACCTGTCCTGGGAGTGTTTGATGGGGACAGTGTAGAGGTAGATTTACTCTGTATCTAACCCCGTGCTGTACCTGTCCTGGGAGTGTTTGATGGGGACAGTGTAGAGGTAGATTTACTCTGTATCTAACCCCGTGCTGTACCTGTCCTGGGAGTGTTTGATGGGGACAGTGTAGAGGGAGCTTTACTCTGTATCTAACCCCGTGCTGTACCTGTCCTGGGAGGGTTTGATGGGGACAGTGTAGAGGTAGATTTACTCTGTATCTAACCCCGTGCTGTACCTGTCCTGGGAGTGTTTGATGGGGACGGTGTAGAGGGAGCTTTACTCTGTATCTAACCCCGTGCTGTACCTGTCCTGGGAGTGTTTGATGGGGACGGTGTAGAGGGAGCTTTACTCTGTATCTAACCCCGTGCTGTACCTGTCCTGTGAGTGTTTGATGGGTACAGTGTAGAGGGAGCTTTACTCTGTATCTAACCCCGTGCTGTACCTGTCCCCAAACTTTGCCCTTTCGCATTTGAAACTGCTCCACACTGTCAGTGCTCAGAGCGAGAATTGAAATGATGGCACCTTTCGAAGAGGCGGTGTTTTGATAGGCATCAACTTTGACAAAGGAGGTAATGTTTTCAACTGCGCGAGGCACAATGGTTAAATTCATCTGGAACAATCCGTGATCAGGGCACCCTGCTAGCTGTCACTGCTTTAACATTATGTCCTATTGATAATGAGCTGGAGAGATCGAGCTGCAGATTAAAGTGTCGTTCTTGCCTCGCCCCAGGGCCTCCCACGTGAGTCAGGTTGATCTCTGGCATTCGTGAAGAATGCGAGTCAGCAGCAATCGCCGGGAAGGCAGTGTCGCTGGGCCGAGGGTACTGTCACCCCGGTGGCTAGAGAATGTCAGGTATGGGGAGAGGCTGCACTGCCCCAGGGCTGCTGACTCCAAGAGGAGGTGCGCTGGCAATGGAGAAGCTGGCCCTTCTATCGCGCCTCCCAGAGCCGCCAAGCCTCTCGGTGCCTTCCTGCAGCCGATGGCCGACTGTCTGAAGCCTGAAATCTGGTGGCAGCCAAGCAAGATCCCACTAACAGAAATGTGGCAGTAACCAGCTGCTCTGTCGTGATGGTGGCTGATCTTATTGAATGGATGGGTAACTAGGCAATTAGGTCATGGCCGACCTGATTGTGGCCTTAACACCACTTTCCTGCCTGTCATTACCCCCCATTACCCTCCACTCCCTTCTCAATCAGAAATCTGTCTAACTCGGCCTTGAATAAATTCAGTGAGCCGGCTCCCACCCCTCTCTGGGGGAGAGAATTCCACAGACTGACCACCCTCTGAGAGAAGAAACTCCTCCTCATCTCCGTCTTCAACGGGAGACCCCTTACTCTGAAACTGTGCCCCCCCTCGTTCTAGAATCCCCCCCACAAGGGGGCAAACACCCTCTCAGCATCCACCCTGTCGAGCACCCCCCCCCGCTTCAGAAGCTGAGATGTTTCAGTAAGATCCCCTCTCATTCTTCTAAACTCCAATGGGAACAGGCCCAACCTGCTCAACCCCTCCTCATAAGACAAACCCCCTCGATCCCAGGAATCAGCCGAGCGAACCTTCTCTGAACTGCTTCCAATGCGAGTGTATCCCTGCTTAAGTAAGGAGACCAAACCTGTACACGGTGCTCCAGTTGTGGTCTCACCAACGCCCTGCACAGCTATAATAAAACTTCCCTACTTTTTTGTTCCACCCACCTCGCTATAAAGGTTAAAATTCCATCTGCCTTCCTAATCATTTGCTGTACCTGCACATTGACATTTTGGGATTCATATACCACGACATCCAGATCCCTCTGTAAACACAGCAATCGGCAGTCTCTCTCCATTTAAATAATATTCTGCTTTGCTATTCTTCCTGCCAAGGTGGACAGCCTCACCATTTTCTCCCATGATACTCCCTCCGCCAAATTTTTGCCCACTCTCTTAACCTGTCTACGTCCCTTTGCAGGCTCTTTGTATCCTCCTCACAGCTTTTTTGCATCATCAGCAAACTTGACTAGAATCCAGGCGGTCCCTTCATCCAGTCATCAGTAAAGATTGTGAATAGTTGAGGCCCCAGCACTGGTCCCTGTGGCAACCCTCCAGTTGTTATGGTTTGCCAACCTGAACATGACTCTTTTATCCTGGCCCTCTGTTTCCTGTTAGCCAACCTTCTATTCAAGCTAATATATCACTCCCAACGCCATGAGCTCTCATCTTGTGCGTGGACCTTTTATGTGGCGCAGTCTGTCCTCATAGGGCAATCCGGCCATCCCAGAAATCAGCCTGATGCCCCATGGCAACCAATGCACCCACTATCTCTGTAGCCGCTTCTTTTGAGACCCTATGCAGGCCATCAGGTCAGGGGAACTTGTCCGCCTTTAGTCCCATTCGTTTTCCCGGTACTTTTTCTCTAGTCATGGTTTTAAGTTCTTCCCTCCCTTTTGCCCCCTGCTTTTCTACCATCCTCAGGATGTTTTTTGTGTCTTCTACTGTGAAGACTAGACACAAAATACTTTGTCATTTCTGCCATTTCTTTGCTTCCCATTATTAATTGCCCCATCTCACCCTCCAAGGGACATTTACATTAGTTACTCCCTTCCTTTTTATATACTTGTTAGAAGGTCTTACTGTCTGCTTTTATATGTCTTGCTAATTTACCCTCATACTCTAATTTCTCCCTTTTTATTACCCTTTCAGTCATAGAAACATAGAAACTAGGGGCAGGAGGAGGCCATTCAGCCCTTCGAGACTGCTCTGCCATTCATTATGATCATGGCTGATCATTCAACTCAATAGCCTGCTCCTGTTTCTCCCCATACCCTTTGATCCCTTTCGCCCCAAGAGCTATATCTAACTCCTTCTTGAAAGCATACAATGTTTTGGCCTCAACAACTTTCTGTGGTAGCGAATTCCACAGGCTCACCACTCTCTGGGTGAAGAAATTTCTCCTCATCTCAGTCCCAAATGGTCTACCCCATATCCTCAGACTGTTACCACTGGTTCTGGACTCCCCCACCATCGGGAACACCCTTCCTGCATCTACCCTGTCTAGTCCTGTTAGAATTTTACAGGTTTCTATGAGATCCCCCCTCATTCTTCTGAACTCCAGCGAATATAATCCTAATCGACTCAATCTCTCCTCATATGTCAGTCCCGCCATCCCAGGAATCAGTCAGGTAAACCTTCGCTGCACTCCCTCTATAGCAAGTACATCCTTCCTCAGATAAGGAGACCAAAACTGCACACAATATTCCAGGTGTGGTCTCACCAAGGCCCTGTACAATTGCAGCAAGACATCCCTGTTCCTGTACTTGAATCCTCTGGCTATGAAGGTCAACATGCCATTTGCCTTCTTTACTGCCTGCTGCACCTGCATGCTTACCTTCGGTGACTGGTGTACAAGGACACCCAGGTCTCGTTGCACATTCCCCTCTCTCAATATATAGCCATTCAGATAATAATCTGCCTTCCTGTTTTTGCTACGAAAGTGGATAACCTCACATTTATCCACATTATACTGCATCTGCTATGCATTTGCCCACTCACTCAGCTTGTCCAAATCACACTGAAGCATCTCTGCATCCTCCTCACAGCTCACTCTCCCACCCAGCTTTGTGTCATCTGCAAATTTGGAGATATTGTATTTAGTTCCCCCATCTAAATCATTAATATATATTGTGAATAGCTGGGGTCCCAGCACCGATCCCTATGGCACCCCAATAATCACTGCCTGCCATTCGGAAAATGACCCGTTTATTCCTACTCTCTTTTTCCTGTTTGCCAACCAGTTTTCTATCCATCTCAATACACTACCCCCAATCCCATGCGCTTTAATTTTACACGCCAATCTCTTATGTGGAACTTTGTCGAAAGCCTTCTGAAAGTCCAAGTAAACCACATCCACTGGCTCCCCCTCATCAACTCCACTAGTTACATCCTCGAAAAATTCCAGTAGATTTGTCAAGCATGATTTTCCTTTCATAAATCCATGCTGACTCTGTCCAATTCTGCCACTGTTTTCCACATGCACAGCTATTAAATCTTTTATAATGGATTCTAGAATTTTCCCCACTACCGACGTCAGGCTGACTGGTCTATAATTCCCTGTTTTCTCTCTGCCTCCCTTTTTAAATAGTGGGGTTACATTAGCTACCCACCAATCTGTAGGAACTGTTCCAGAGTCTAGAGTCTCGGAAGATGACCACCAATGCATCCACTATTTCTAGGGCCACTTCCTTAAGTACTCTGGGATGTAGGTTATCAGGGCCTGGGGATTTATCGGCCTTTAATCCTTTGCTGGTTTCTAAAATTTTCCTAATCTTCTGGCCTACCACTAATCTCCACAGCCCTGTAAATCCTTTATTTTTCCAATTTGACACCATCCTCAACTCCTTTAGTTAGCCACGGATGATGCATCCTTCTCGTGGAGTCTTCTTTTCCTGAGAGAATATATCTTTGTTGAGTTGTGAAATATCTCCTTAAATGTCTGTCACTGCTTAGCTACCATTCCACCTCTCAAACTATTTTTCCAGTCCACTTTAATCAGCTCTTCCCTCATAACCTTAAACAATGGCAATTATAAGAGTAAGACACAAGCTTCAGACTCAAGTTTCTCACCCTCAGATTGAATGTGTAATTCCATCATGTTATGATCGCTCTTGCCCAGATGATTCATCACTATGAGGTAATTAGTTAATCATGTCCCATTACACATTACGAGGTCTAAAATAGCCTGTTCCCTGGTTGGTTTGAGAGCATATTGTTCTCTGAACCTGTCCTGAATACATTTCTACGAAATCATCCTCAAAGCTATCTTTTTCAATTTGATTTGTGTACTCTATTAGATGATCAAAATCGCCCACAATTATTGCAGTACCTTCCTTACAAACCCCCATTTTTCCTTGATGTGTACTCTGTCCGAAAGTGTAGCTACTGCCAGGGGACCTATGGACCACACCCACCAGTGACTTCTCTCCCAATGCTATTTCTTATCTCTACTCATACTGATCCTACGCCTTGATCTTATGAACAAAGGTCATCTCTCATTACTGCATGAACTCATTCCTTATTAACAGAGCTACCCCACCTCCTTTTCCTTTCTTCCTGTCCTTTCAAAATATCAAATACCCTTGACTATTTAGTTCCCAGCCTTGGTCATTTTGCAACCATGTTTCTTACGTCTATTGTATTGTACTCATTTATTTCTATTTGTGCTTTCAATTTAACAATCTTGCAACAAGTGTTGTGAGCATGCCGATAAAGAGCCTTTAGTCCTGTCTTTTTACCATTTTTCCTGTTCTGATCTTACTTGCTGGCACGCTCTTACGTCTGTACGCTCTTTCCCTCACGTCACATTCTGGTTATTATTACACACATCGCTTCCCTGCCTTGTCCTGCCAACTTTCCAAAATCTCCCACTCACATGAACCCACCCCACCTCCCATAATTAGGTTAAGGTCCTTGCTCCTGCCCTAGTTATACAATTCGCTGGGACACTGGCCCCAGCATAAGACCATAGGACATAGGAGCAGAAATTAGGCCATTCGGCCAATCGAGTCTGCTCCGCCATTCAATCATGGCTGATAAGTCTCTCAACCCCATTCTCCTGCCTTCTCCCTGTAACCTTTGATCCTCTTACCAATCAAGAACCTATCTATCTCGGTCTTAAATACACTCAATGACCTGGCCTCCACAGCCTTCTGTGGCAATGAATTCCATAGATTCACCATGCATGGTTCAGGGTGAAGGCTGCCCCAGTGGTACTGCTCCCTCTTTCCCCAGTGTTGGTGCCAGTGTCCCATGAATCGAAACACATTCCCCCCCCACACCTAACCTTTGAGCCACGCATTCAGCTCGCTGGTCTTATTAACCCAATGACAATTTGCTCATGGCTCAGGTAGTCAACCAGAGATTATTACCTTTGAGGTTCTGCTTTTCAATTTAGCACCTTCACTGCTCATACATCCTCAGTGGAACCTCATTCTTAGTCCTACCTATGTTGTTGGTGGCCATGCACACCATGATGCATGGGTCCTTTCCCCTCCTGCTCTAAGTTCCTCTCCAGACCGGAGGAGATGTCTTTAACCCTGGCACCGGGCAGGCAACACAGCCTTCAGGGCTTGCATTCTTGGTTGCAGGTAACAGCATCCACGTGGTCACACCCTCCTCAGCCTGATCACGGACCAAATCTGAAGCGCCTAGACGAAGAGGCATGACCGCCTCCTGGAACAAAAAAGTAAGTCAGGTGACTTCCACGCATCGCCATGGCCGACGCTCGGACTCCAGCTCATCAACAGGGGCAGGCATGTGCCACGAATCACACAGGTATCCACCAGATCACACAGGTACCCACATTCCACAGCTGCAACACATCACCTGCCCTGCCACCTTGGTTGTATGTCGTTTAATTAGGACTTCAAGTTCAGAAATATCACTCAGCGATGATTTGTAATTCAGTTATTAAATGTGGGCGTCGCTGGCTGGGCCCAGCATTTGTTGCCCATCCCTAATTGCCCCCTTGAGAAGGTGGGGATGAGCTGCCTTCTTGAACCGCTGCAGTTCATGTGGTGTAGGTACACCCACCGTGCTGTTAGGAATGGAGTTCCAGGATTTTGACCCAGCGACAGTGAAGGAACAGCCGATATATTTCCAAGTCAGGATGGTGAGTGACTCGGAGGGGAACTTGCAGGTGGTGTTCCCCATGTGTCTGCTGCCCTTGTCCTTCTAGATGGTAGCGGTCGTGGGTTTGGAAGGTGGTGTAGAAGGAGCCTTGGTGAGTTGCTGCAGTGCATCTTGTAGATGGTACACACACTGCTGCTACTGTGTGTCGGTGGTGGAGGGAGTGAATGTTTGTGGATGGGGTGCCAATCAAAGCGGGGCTGCTTTGTCCTGGATGGTGTCGAGCTTCTTGAGTGTTGTGGGAGCTGCACGCATCCAGGCAACTAAGTAGTTTAACAAGTTATACATTTAATGCAGTGCTTATATCTTTCCAGTACCAATTCAAACTACAGCCGCAGTTCAGAGAGAGAGAGAAAAAAAACCTTAAAACTCAGCAAGTTTCTGCTTACCTAATCAATACCTTTGGTGTCTAGCTCTCCAACCTTGCTGCCTCTCCCTCCCTCTCTCGCTCCACTCCTTGTTCTGTAAAAGGCCAGGACAGGAACTCTTCCTTTACTGTGCCAAATTCCCTCACTCGCCAAAACCGCGAGTCCGGGGGCTCCATGGGCTACTTAGAAATTACACGGCTAACGTGCAGTTACACCGTGATGGGGACTTGGGAAGGAGTCACCAGGTTTACCGCTGCTGCACCCACCACCACCGCCCCCCATCAGCTTGGAAGAGAGGAGTGGGGCAGGGGCAGGGTAGGGGGGAGCAGGTGGCTGAGGCACCACTCACAGAGATCACGGGACGGCCGCTGGGTTTTTTTATTCCCCTCGATTTAAAATTGAACATCTTAACCGTCCGAGCGAAGGAAGGAGGTGCATTCCTGTAGTGCCTCCGTGCCGGGACATCCCAAAGCGTCTAATCCACCCACCACCACCACCCCCTCGCCACTCCCCAACCGGTTTGAAGTGCTTTTCCCCCCCTCAGAAGCGCGGTGGCTGTGAGCGGCGCCGGAAACGGCGTCAGCCGACCGGTGCACAGCAAGATCCCACAAACAGCGAGGGCTCAGGCGTGCCCTTCCCGCCCAGTCCCGCGATACGTGGGCCCGCCGGTAATTAATAGGCCTATCGAGGCCGTTAACCAGCCTGAATTTCGGGCTGTCCGTCCTACCTTCCGGTTGGTGGGCGGGCGAGAAGGGCCAAGCAGCCTTCACGTTTCTCAGGAAACCTCATCCACGGGCGGGACGAGGCTTCCAAAGCCTTCACCGAATAAAATAAATGTAATTTTCATACACATGGAAACATGTCCCATCTCGTGTGACACAGTCACATGAGGGGGGCACGTTCAAATAAACGTTTAAGCCTTTTTATTTAATCGTTTTAATACCGATTCAGTCCCCCGAGGCTCGGCGCTGCCTCAGGGAGGATTGAAGCGTTCCGTCGAGCGCATGCGCAGAAGAGCTCAGGCCCCGACTCTCCCTCGGCCCCTCCTGGCCAGTGCACGGCTTATGTTTGACGCTGGACGGGCCTTAGTTGGCCCGCCCGCCCAAAATGGTGGCACAGAACCCGATCGCGGGCGGCAATCTGCACCGTGGCTGCCCCACCCGGGGAAACTCTTGTACCAGGAGACGCACGCTCGGCCTGGGGGGTGGCTGCAATTAAATAGAGTCGCAAACAGCTCCCAAATGAAAGAAAAGATCTGTTTTATTTGGAAGGAGATGCAGAGTCTACACAGAGCTGCCCACCCCGCAAGCTGTCCCACAGTGAGAGTCAGAGAGTGGGGTGGGGTGGGGGTAAACAAGGCCAAGGTGCTCAGATCAGGCCTCATCAAAGAGGATTCAACAGCGATTCTCAATATTAGATCTCCCATATCGTGGGATACAGATGGAAAATGGGGGGAGGTTGAGAGATGGGGAGGTGGGGGGGAGAGAGAGGGAGACAAGAGGGGGAAGGGGAGGGGCAGAAGGAGGGGGAAACAGAGGGGGAAGGGGCAAGGGGAGAGGGCGAGGGAGGGGGCGGGGAGAAGGAGGTGGAGGGGAAGAGGGAGGGGGAGGGAGAGGGAATGGGAGGTAGGGAATGGAGAGGGAGGTGAGGGTGCGAGGGAGGGGGATGAGAGAGGGGGAGAGGGATGGGGAGGGGGACGGGGAGAGGGGGGAAGGCGAGAGGGAGGGGATGAGAGAGGGGGAAAGGAAAGAGAGGGGGAAGCTAGGGGGAGAGGAAGGGAGAGAGGGAGGGGAAGGGGGGAAGGAGAGAGAGCAAGAGGGAGAGAGGATGTGAGAAAGGGAAGAAGAGAGAGGGAGACAGAGAGAGAGAGACAGAGAGAGAGAGTGAGAGGGAGACTGAGAGAGAGAGGCAGAAAGAGAGAGTGAGAGGGAGACTGAGAGAGAGAGGCAGAAAGAGAGAGAGAGACAGACAGAGAGAGAAAGGGAGAGACAGAGAGAGAGAGCGAGAGCCAGAGAGAGAGAGGGAGACAGAGAGAGAGAGGCAGAGAGAGAGAGACAGACAGAGAAAGAGAGAGGGTGAGAGAGAGAGAGGGAGACAGAACGAGAGAGACAGAAAGAGAGAGACAGACAGAGAGAGAGAGGGTGAGACAGGGAGAGAGACAGACAGAGTGAGACAGGAGGAGTGGGAGAGACAGAGAGAGAAGAGTGGGAGACAGGGAGAGAGAGAGAGAGAGGGAGTGTTAGAGACAGAGAGAGAGAGACAGAGAAGGATTGGGAGAGAGAGAGAATCAGAGTGAGAACAGGCAGGCCTCCAATGAATCTTCAACATTTGGTTCAGAATGTAATGATTTCTGGATGGCCCAGTATCAAAAAACTGCAAATATTCGGCAGGAGAAGGGAGGAATTTTCACTGAGATTTCAGATAATTTTGCTTTCTCCAGCTCCCTGATTCTCAGCAAGGGATGTCATGTCAGGGCCCAACTGTGGAGCGATTGGGGGGTGGTGGGGTGGAGGGAGAGCAGAGGGTGAGGCTGAGTGGGCAGCTCGAGAGCAACAGGTTAAATATTCAACCAAAGTTCATCAATCCTATTGGCACAAATATCTCCAGCCAATTCGGCACAATACATACAACACACAATGAATCATCACATCGTCAGTAATATTTTTTCATTATTAAAAGTTTTAAAAATAAGTTAGCATATTCTAAGTTGACTGGCATAACTATTGAAAAATACAGCTTATTTTTACAGTGCAAACTGTAGACAGTCAGGTCGACGAGATATCCACTGGCTTATCCCAGTGAATGAGTGGCAGCTACACAGTACATGGCACAGTGATCGTCAATAAAGTGAGAGGTTTTAATATCGTCGCACGTCAGACAGTCAGGATCATCAAACACACCCAGGACAGGTACAGCACGGGATTAGATACAGAGTAAAGCTCCCTTTACACTGTCCCCACCAAACACTCCCAGGACAGGTACAGCACAGGGTTAGATACAGAGTAAAGATCCCTCTACACTGTCCCCATCAAACACTCCCAGGACAGGTACAGCACGGGGTTAGATACAGAGTAAAGCTCTCTCTACACTGTCCCCATCAAACACACCCAGAACAGGTACAGCACGGGGTTAGATACAGAGTAAAGCTCCCTCTACACCGTCCCCATCAAACACTCCCAGGACAGGTACAGCACGGGGCTAGATACAGAGTAAAGCTCCCTCTGCACTGTCCACATCAAACACTCCCAGGACAGGTACAGCACAGGGTGAGATACAGATTAAAGCTCCCTCTACACTGTCCCCATCAAACATTCCCAGGACAGGTACAACACGGGGTTAGATACAGAGTAAAGCTCCCTCTACACTGTCCCCATCAAACACTCCCAGGACAGGTACAGCACAGGGTTAGATACAGAGCAAAGCTCCCTCTACACTGTCCACATCAAACACTCCCAGGACAGGTACAGCACAGGGTTAGATACAGAGTAAAGCTCCCTCTACACTGTCCCCATCAAACACTCCCAGGACAGGTACAGCACGGGGTTAGATACAGAATGAAGTTACATCTACACTGTCCCCATCAAACACTCCCAGGGCAGGTACAGCACGGGGTTAGATACAGATTAAAGCTCCCTCTACACTGTCCCCATCAAACACTCCCCGGACAGGTACAGCACGGGGTTAGATACAGAGTAAAGCCCCCTCTACACTGCATGACTTGTGTGGACAGGGACGTGGTGAAGTCTCTGTCATCTCTGAGGTCTGAGGTGTGAAGCCAGGTCCTGGAGGTCAGTGTGCAACTGCTCCTGACCCCCTGCGCTGTGACCCCCTGCGCTGTGACCTCCTGCGCTGTGACCCCCTGCGCTGTAACCCCCTGCGCTGTAACCCCCTGCACTGTGACCCCCTACACTGTGACCCCCTGTGCTGTGACCCCCTGCACTGTGACCCCCTGCACTGTGACCCCCTGCGCTGTGACCCCCTGCACTGTGACCCCCTGCGCTGTGACCCCCTGCACTGTGGGCAGGAAAATTCTCTCTCAACTTATCATCCCTGTGACAATCTATTTTCAGTGGTATCAGTGGAGGAACAAGGATCAGGCCCCAGGACACTGGAGAGAATTCCCACACCAACCTGCCCTCACTCTTCTCCAATAGAACCACGGGGTCTTTTACATCCACCTGAGAGGGCAGACGGGCCTCAGTTTAATGTCTCATCTGAAAGATGGCACCTCCAACAGCGCAGCACTCCCTCAGTACTGACCCTCCGATGGTGCGGCACTCCCTCAGTACTGGCACTGGAACTGTCGTCCTGGATTATGGGGCTCGAAGCGATGGAGTGGGGACTTGAACCGATTACCTTTTGACTCCAAGGCATGATAGAGAGTGAGAGAGAGAGAAAGAATGACCGACAGAGAGAGAGTGTGGGTGAAACGAGAGGGGCAGTGAGGGAGAGGGGCTGGAGGGGTAGTCAGGTGATAACCATACATGACTGCACTCTCTTGCCTCTTTCCTCTACCATCGTACATGGAAAACATCAAAAAACACACACAGACACTCACACAGACTCACACTCACATTCACACACAGACTCACAGTCTGAGTCTGGATGCTAAGTCTCAAGTTGTGTTTTGCCCTTGTCCTCTGCCCTGCTCTTCATGGGTCGCCATTGGCTGTCCCACTCTTTGTGGCGGTGATGGTTGCTGTCCCTCGCTGCTCTAGAACCTTCTTGGTCCTTACGCTCTCTCTCCACGTTCTTCCGCTTATCCTTCTTGGTGCTTCTGTAACAGAAACATGTCAGGAATTATATCCACGGTGATGCCTGTCCTGTTGGCAAGTTTAATGTGGCCCTCCCTGAACAATTTACCAACTTTCCTCTTATTTCCCACGCAAAACAGGACAGCATCTCATAACAAACTGGGAGCAGGTCAACAGCTCAGCGTGGACGGAGCTTTACTCTGTATCTCACCCTGTGCTGTACCTGTCCTGGGAGCGTTTGATGGGGACAGTGTAGAGGGAGCTTTACTCTGTATCTAACCCTGTGCTGTACCTGTCCTGGGAGCGTTTGTTGGGGTCAGTGTAGAGGGAGCTTTACTCTGTATCTAACCCCGTGCTGTACCTGTCCTGGGAGCGTTTGATGGGGACAGTTTTAGAGGGAGCTTTACTCTGTGTCTAACCCCTTGCTGTACCTGTCCTGGGAGTGTTTGATGGGGACAGTGTAGAGGAAGCTTTATCTGTATCTAACCCCGTGCTGTACCTGTCCTAGGAGCGTTTGATGGGGTCAGTGTAGAGGGAGCTTTACTCTGTATCTAACCCCGTGCTGTACCTGCCCTGGGAGTGTTTGATGGGGTCAGTGTAGAGGGAGCTTTACTCTGTATCTAACCCTGTGCTGTACCTGTCCTGGGAGCGTTTGTTGGGGTCAGTGTAGAGGGAGCTTTACTCTGTGTCTAACCCCTTGCTGTACCTGTCCTGGGAGTGTTTGATGGGAACAGTGTAGAGGGAGCTTTACTCTGTATCTAACCCTGTGCTGTACCTGTCCTGGGAGTGTTTGATGGGGACAGTTTAGAGGGAGCTTTACTCTGTATCTAACCCCATGCTGTACCTGTCCTGGGAGTGTTTGATGGGGACAGTGTAGCGGAAGCTTTACTCTGTATCTAACCCCGTGCTGTACCTGTCCTGGGAGTGTTTGATGTGGACAGTGTAGCGGAAGCTTTACTCTGTATCTAACCCCGTGCTGTACCTGTCCTGGGAGTGTTTGATGGGGACAATGTAGAGGGAGAGAGGGAGGGAGTGATGGTGCATCGGAGAGACAGAGAGAGGGACAGTTGGGGAGAGAGAGAAAGCGAGAGGGAGGGAGAGACAGGGCCAGAGGGATAGATACAGAGAGACAGAGGCGGAGACAGAGAGATGGAGGTCCTGGGGAATGTGGAAGAGGAGATCCAAGAGGAGTATCTGACTAAGAACTTGCCTCAGTGGCGGACATATTGTGGAGCTCTGTCTGCCTACAAGATGCTGCTCCTCATCGATACTGAATAGAAAGCATGTAAATTCTTCAGGAAGCAGTGTGGTGGCTGATTGTTCGCATGAGCTGTATTGAGCTAAAGAAAGTGCGATAACTAAAAAGGGGATTTTGATCTTGTTCAAAAGAGAGACATCTGGCACTCATGAGGGCTAACACAAGAATGCTGAATTTCAAGCAATCACAGCAATTTACACTGCAGGAGGAAAAGAATGCTGATTGTTTGACAAGTCACTGATTGGCTGACGTGTTGCCATGCAGAAAGCAAAGGGGAACTACAAGCTCCCCAGGCTCCTGGGTAGTTCAGGAAAAAGGGGCAAGGCTTGAACATGTTCCTTTTTGCTTGCAGAGCACGGGTCCCTGTGTATGAATGTTATGTCACTCCTCGCAAGTTAGAACTGAGTCACTTTACAAATGTGACTGATTATCTTAAATTGGTTGTTAGTGTGGTTATTAGCATGCTCAGGATGGTTCAGCGAGTGCTGCCCAATTGGCGGAATCACATCTAACAGTCGATGTTTTGTTTTCGGTTTTGCAAGCGCAGCCTGGTTGAGGACTATGACCACCTATTTCCGTTACAAGTGATTTTTCACATCTAACTGTAACGTGCTTCCTCTATGGCCAACTCCTCAGCCAATCAGGGTCGGCTTCCCAACCAATCGGCACCCTCTCCTCCGGTGCTATCAATTGTTGTGAGAGTTTGAAATTTGGCATTCTTGTGTTTGTCCTGATGAGTGCAAGACGCCAAACTTCGACAGCGTGACGCCCCCTACACAACGTACCCACCCAGAGGGGATCTGTTTGCAGCAAGGGAATATATGGCCACTCTCCAGGGGGAGAAATGGGAATGACAGAAAAACACGAGAAGGATCTTGTCGGGAGACCCTCGTCTCTCCGAGGTGCCAGTCACGAGCAGAGGAGGGGAACCCAGAGCAGCTGTCAGTTAGCGTGACGGGGGTGAGAACGTAAACGCCCTCAGAAGCGGCTTCAGCAAGACTGAGATCCGTGAACCTAGGTGCAGTGTCCCACAGCTCCCCAAGTTAGTGGCGGCTCTCGGCGCAATGAGGAGTGAGCGATGAAGTCCCCGTAGGCTTGGGATGGGAGGCAGAACCTTACGCCCCCTTTAAACCAGCGGCCGATGATGGCATTCGTGCTGACTATAAACGTCATAGGGGAGGGTGCAAATTCTTAGCGTCTCCTCATGGCACCAGCAGCTCACGGGGGGGGGGGTGCGGGGGGGGTGGTGAGGCCGAGCAGATGGTGAAGGTTTGCCCATCGAAAGCAAACCAGAAGCCACGGGCCACGGTGTGTGTTGGGGGGGGCGGGACCCCGAACCGTGTCACGGCGCCAGAATGGAGGGGGCTCAGTTTTCTTCTTGAAGTGTCCTGTCGCTTTAAGAGTGTGCGGACTGTCACCTTTAAGTGCGTGCTTTGGGTGGCAGGCATTGGCGAGGGGAGGAGGCGGTATAATGGTATTGGTCACTGGACTAGTAATCTCGTCGACCCAGGGTAATTATCGGTGGAACTGGGTTCGAATCTCGTGAGGGTATTAGAAATTTTTTTTTTAAAAGAAAAGTCTGGAAGGTGACCAGGGAACGATTGTCGCCAAAAAACCCCATCTAGTTCACTCCCGCCCTTTCGGGGAGGGAAATCTACAATCCTTACCCGGTCTGGCCCTACACGTGACTCCAGGCCCATGAGCAACGGGTTCGACTTCTGAGGCAGCCGAGTTTTGAAAGGAAAATCTCTCGGCGAACATCGGGCCCACTGCAGACTGCAGAAATCACAGAGGAAAGCGGATGGAGGGCTTGGAAGGATGGGGGTGGGGGAGGGGGGGTTGTGTGGGGGGAGGGGGGTGTTGTATGTGGGTGGAGAGGGGGGGGTTGTGTGTGGGGGGAGGGGGGTTGTGTGTGGGGGAGAGGGATTGTGTGTGGGGGAGGTGGGGTTGTGTGTGGGGGGAGGGGGGTGTGTGTGTGGGAGGGGTGTGTGTGTGTGGGAGGGGGGTGTGTGTGTGGGAGGGGGGTGTGTGTGTGGGAGGGGGGTGTTGTATGTGTGGGGGGGAAGGGGGTTGTGTGTGGGGGGAGGGGGTTGTGTGTGTGGGAGGGGGGTGTGTGTGTGGGAGGGGGGTGTGTGTGTGGGAGGGGGGTGTTGTATGTGTGGGGGGGAAGGGGGTTGTGTGTGGGGGGAGGGGGGTTGTGTGTGTGGGAGGGGGGTGTTGTGTGTGTGGGGGGGAAGGGGGTTGTGTGTGGGGGGAGGGGGCTTGTGTGTGTGGGAGGGGGGTGTTGTGTGTGTGGGAGGGGGGTATTGTGTGTGTGGGGGGAGGGGGTTGTGTGTGTGGGGGGGAAGGGGGTTGTGTGTGGGGGAGGTGGGGTTGTGTGTGGGGGAGGTGGGGTTGTGTGTGGGGGAGGTGGGGTTGTGTGTGGGGGAGGTGGGGAGTTGTGTGGTGGGATGGGGGAGGGGGGATTGTGTGGGGGGAGGGGGGATTGTGTGGGGGGGAGGGGGGATTGTGTGTGGTGGGGAGGGGGGATTGTGTGTGGTGGGGAGGGGGGTTGTGTGTGGGGGGAGGCAGGGGTTGTGTGTGGGGGGGAGGGGATTGTGTGTGGGGGGAGGCAGGGGTTGTGTGTGTGTGGGGGAGGGGGGTTGTGTGTGGGGGGAGGGGGGTTGTGTGTGGGGGGGAGGGGATTGTGTGTGGGGGGAGGCAGGGGTTGTGTGTGGGGGGAGGGGGGTTGTGTGTGGGGGGGGAGGGGGGTTGTGTGTGTGTGGGGGAGGGGGGTTGTGTGTGGTGGGGAGGGGGGTTGTGTGTGGGGGGAGGGGGGTTGTGTGTGGGGGGAGGGGGGTTGTGTGTGGGGGGGAGGGGGGGTTGTGTGTGGTGGGGAGGGGGGTTGTGTGTGGGGGGGAGGGGATTGTGTGTGGGGGGAGGGGATTGTGTGTGGGGGGGGAGGCAGGGATTGTGTGTGGGGGGAGGGGGGTTGTGTGTGGGGGGGAGGGGGGTTGTGTGTGGGGGGGAGGGGGATTGTATGTGGGGGAGGCGGGGGTTGTTTGTGGGGGGAGGGGGGTTGTGTGTGTGGGGGGTGTGTGTGTGTGTGGGGGGGGAGGGGGATTGTGTGTGGGGGAGGGGGGTGTGTGTGGGGGGGGAGGGGGGTTGTGTGTGTGGGGGGTGTGTGTGTGTGTGGGGGGGGAGGGGGATTGTGTGTGGGGGAGGGGGGTGTGTGTGGGGGGGAGGCAGGGGTTGTGTGTGGGGGGAGGGGGTGGTTGTGTGTGTGGGAGGGGGGTTGTGTGTGTGGGGGGAGGGGGGTTGTGTGTGGGGGAGGGGGGTTGTGTGTGTGGGAGGGGGGTGTTGTGTGTGTGGGGGGGAAGGGGGTTGTGTGTGGGGGGGAGGAGGGTTGTGTGTGTGGGAGGGGGGTGTTGTGTGTGTGGGGGGGAAGGGGGTTGTGTGTGTGTGGGGGGAGGGGGGTTGTGTGTGTGTGGGGGGAGGGGGGTTGTGTGTGTGTGGGGGGAGGCGGGGGTTGTGTGTGGGGGGAGGGGAGGATTGTGTGTGTGGGAGGGGGGTGTGTGGGGGGGGAGGGGGGCTGTGTGTGGGGGGAGGGGGATTGTGTGTGTGGGGAGGCAGGGGTTGTGTGTGGGGGGAGGGGGGTTGTGTGTGGGGGAGGCAGGGGTTGTGTGTGGGGGGAGGGGGGTTGTGTGTGGGGGAGGCAGGGGTTGTGTGTGGGGGGAGGGGGTGGTTGTGTGTGTGGGAGGGGGGTGTGTGTGTGGGGGGAGGGGGGTTGTGTGTGTGGGAGGGGTGTGTGTGTGTGGGGGGGAGGGGGGCTGTGAGTGGGGGGGAGGGGGGTTGTGTGTGGGGGGAGGGGGATTGTGAGTGGGGGGGAGGGGGGTTGTGTGTGGGGGGAGGGGGATTGTGTGTGTGGGAGGGGTGTGTGTGTGTGGGGGGGAGGGGGGTTGTGTGTGTGTGGGAGGGGGATTGTGTGTGGGGGGAGGCAGGGGTTGTGTGTGGGGGGAGGGGGTGGTTGTGTGTGTGGGAGGGGGAGGTTGTGTGTGTGGGAGGGGGGTGTGTGTGTGGGAGGGGGTGGTTGTGTGTGTGGGGGGGAAGGGGGTTGTGTGTGTGGGAGGGGGAGGTTGTGTGTGTGGGAGGGAAGGGGGTTGTGTGTGTGGGGGGGGAGGGGGGTTGTGTGTGTGGGGGGGAGGGGGTTGTGTGTGTTGTGGGGGGGATTGTGTGTGGGGGAGGCGGGGGTTGTGTGTGTGGGGGGAGGGGGGGTTGTGTGTGTGTGGGGGGAGGGGGGTTGTGTGTGTGTGTGGGAGGGGGGTTTGTGTGTGGTGCGGAGGGGGATTGTGTGTGGGGGGAGGCGGGGGTTGTGTGTGTGTGGGGGGAGGGGGTTGTGTGTGTGGGGGGGGGAGGGGGTTGTGTGTGTTGTGGGGGGGGGCTGTGTGTGGGGGGAGGCGGGGGTTGTGTGTGTGTGGGGGAGGGGGGTTGTGTGTGTGGGGGGAGGGGGGTTGTGTGGGGGGGAGGGGGGTTGTGTGTGGGGGGAGGGGGGTGTGTGTGTGGGGGGAGGGGGATTGTGTGTGGGGGGAGGGGGGTTGTGTGTGTGGGGGGAGGGGGGTTGTGTGTGGGGGGAGGGGGGTTGTGTGTGTGGGGGGAGGGGGGTGTGTGTGTGGGGGGAGGGGGATTGTGTGTGGGGGGGAGGGGGGTTGTGTGTGGGGGGAGGGGGGTGTGTGTGGGGGGGAGGGGGATTGTGTGTGGGGGGGAGGGGGGTTGTGTGTGTGGGGGGAGGGGGGTTGTGTGTGGGGGGAGGGGGGTGTGTGTGGGGGGGAGGGGGATTGTGTGTGTGGGAGGGGGGTGTGTGTGTGGGGGGGAGGGGGGCTGTGTGTGGGGGGGAGGGGGATTGTGTGTGGGGGGGAGGCAGGGGTTGTGTGTGGGGGGAGGGGGATTGTGTGTGGGGGGAGGGGGATTGTGTGTGGGGGGAGGGGGATTGTGTGTGGGGGGGAGGGGGATTGTGTGTGGGGGAGGCGGGGGTTGTGTGTGGGGGGAGGGGGTGGTTGTGTGTGTGGGAGGGGTGTGTGTGTGTGTGGGGGGGAAGGGGGTTGTGTGTGGGGGGGAGGGGGGTTGTGTGTGTGGGAGGGGTGTGTGTGTGTGGGGGGAGGGGGGTTGTGTGTGTGGGAGGGGTGTGTGTGTGTGGGGGGAGGGGGGTTGTGTGTGTGGGAGGGGGGTTTGTGTGTGTGGGAGGGGGTGTGTGTGGGGGGGAGGGTGTTTGTGTGTATGGGGGAGGGGGGGGTGGTGTGTGTGTGGGGGGTTTGGGGGGGTTGTGTGTGTGGGGGGGAGGTGGGATTGTGTGTGGGGGAGGGGGGGTGTGTGTCTGGGTGGGGAGGGGGGTTGTGTGTGGGGGGGGGGTTGTGTGTGTGGGGGGGAAGGGCGTTGTGTGTGGGGGGAGGGGGGTTGTGTGTGTGGGGGGAGGGGGGTTGTGTGTGTGGGAGGGGGGTGTTGTGTGTGTGGGGGGGAAGGGGGTTGTGTGTGGGGGGGAGGGGTGTTGTGTGTGTGGGGGGGAAGGGGGTTGTGTGTGTGGGGGGGAAGGGGGTGTGTGTGTGGGAGGGGGGTGTTGTGTGTGTGGGGGGGAAGGGGGTTGTGTGTGGGGGGGAGGGGTGTTGTGTGTGTGGGGGGGAAGGGGGTTGTGTGTGTGGGGAGGAGGGGGGTTGTGTGTGGGGGGTAGGGGGTGTGGTGTGTGTGTGGGGGGTTTGGGGGGGTTGTGTGGGGGCAGGGGGTTTGTGTGTGTGTGTGGGAGGGGGGTGTTGTGTGTGTGGGAGGGGGAGGTTGTGTGTGTGGGGGGGAGGGGGGTTGTGTGTGGGGGGAGGCGGGGGTTGTGTGTGGGGGGAGGCGGGGGTTGTGTGTGTGTGGGGGGAGGGGGGTTGTGTATGTGGGAGGGGGGTGTTGTGTGTGTGGGGGGGAGGGGGGTTGTGTGTGGGGGGAGGCGGGGGTTGTGTGTGTGTGGGGGGAGGGGGGTTGTGTATGTGGGAGGGGGGTCTTGTGTGTGTGGGAGGGGGGTTGTGTGTGTGTGGGAGGGGGGGTTGTGTGTGTGGGAGGGGGTGGTTGTGTGTGTGGGGGGGAAGGGGGTTGTGTGTGGGGGGGAGAGGGGTTGTGTGTGTGGGGGGTTTGGGGGGTTGTGTGGGGGGTTTGGGGGGGTTGTGTGTGGGAGGGGGTGGTTGTGTGTGTGTGGGGGGTTTGGGGGGTTGTGTGGGGGGCAGGGGGTTTGTGTGTGTGTGGGTGAAGGGGGGAGTCGGAGCCCTTCCCACCGCCAATTAAAGGGCCCACGTTGAGCATGGGTCTAAGTCGCCCCGGGCGGAATGGGCCCCGCGGGTCACGAAAGCTCAACCGAGGGCGGGTTGGAGGGTCCGGGGCCAAATATACGTCCGGGTGACTGTGGAGGGGGGGGGGGGGGGCCGTGGTCTGCAGCTCCACCAAGGCAGCAGCCCTCGGGCCTTCAGGGGGCTCACTAGAAGCGACCACCCGCACCCTCCATTTTGATCGGGTCTCCCCCGCAGCCCTCTTCCCCCACCCCCACCCCCACCCCCACCCCCGACCTGCCGCATGCGCCATGTGGAGTTCAGGCCCCTCGATACTGATCTTGCCGTCAGCCACATTAAAAAAGATGCGTTTTTCTCACCCGTAAACGTATTCTGTCACGGGATGCGGCTGGAGAAGGCCACTCGGCCCCTCGAGCCTGCTGCCCCATTCAACAGGATGGCGGCTGATCCAACTGTCACCTCGACCCCACGCTCCCGCTGACCCCCCACCACACCCCCCATAACCTTTCACCCCCTCGCTGATCAAGAATCTATCCACCTCTGCCTTAAAAATACTCAAGGACTCTGCTTCCACCACCTTTTGAGGGAGAGAGTTCCAAAGACTCTCGACCCTCAGAGAAAAAACTCTCCTCATCTCTGTCTGAAATGGGTGACCCCTTATTTTTAAACAGTGATTCCTAGTTTGACCCCCCTCTAGTTCGAGATTCTCTCACACCCTCTCTACATCCACCCTGTCAAGACCCCTCAGGATCTTGAAGGTTTCAATTAAGTCACCTCTTACTCTTCTAAACTCCAGTGTTTACAAGCCTAACCTGTCCAGGCTTTCCACATGAGACAACCCGCCCTATCCAGGTGTTAGTCTGGTAAACCTTCTCTTGAACTGCTTCCAATACATTTACATCCTGCCTTAAATAAGGAGACTGATGCTGTACACAGTGCTCCGGATGTGTCCCTGTACATCTGAAGTGTAACCTCCCCTCACAGTAATGAGCGTTAATGTGTGGGGCTGGGTAAGTGCCACCTCCCATAACGGTGATGGAAGAGGGCACGTGGTGAGGGGTCGAAGGGGAGGGTGTTCGCAGCTCCAGCAGAGTCACACCGAACCATGCACGGGCCAGACATAGTTCAGTCGTTTGAAAATAAGCTCCATGATATTAAACTGTCAGTCAGGAGGAAATACATGAGGGAGGAAGGGACAGAAGGATATGCAGATGGGCCTGTTTTTTATCCCCCCCGTGCTTTCAGCACAACTGCAGTGAAATGGATAGCGGGGCTGTTGTTTATTGCATGAATTACATTTGTTAAGTTGAGGGGTGTAACGTGAGGGGGTAGGGGGGAGCTAAGAAACGACAACACTGTGAGAAAGGCAGATAAAACCAGACAAGAGGGCAAGAGTGATAGCTCACACCGCGAGAGGAGACGTTCGAGGGCAACAGGTGTTTCTTCAGGGTGACCGAAGGTCGCGGGATGGATATGTGTGATTAAAACCCTGCATTTATATAGCACCTCCAATGTAGTAAAATGTCCCAAGATGCTTCACAGGGGCGTTGTCAAACAGAATCTGAACCCCGGGACACGTGAGGAGATAATAGGGACAGGGTGGCTAAAAGCTCAGTCAGAGAGGCCAGTTTTAAGGAGTCTTTGAAGAGGAGAGAGCGAGACAGAGAGAGACAAGAGTGAAACAGAGAGAGAGACAGAGAGAGACAAGAGTGAAACAGAGAGAGAAACAGAGAGAGACAAGAGTGAAACAGAGAGAGAGAGACAGAGAGTGAGAAAGAGAGTGAGGCAGAGAAGAGACAGAGAGAGAGTGAGACAGAGAGAGAGACAAGAGTGAAACAGAGAGAGAGACAGAGAGTGAGAAAGAGAGTGAGGCAGAGGGAGAGAGAGAGAGTGAGACAGAGAGGAGACAGAGAGAGAGAATGTGAAAGAGAGAGAGACAGAAGGTGAAAAAGAGGGAGACACAGACAGAGAGAGAGAGAGAGAGGGGGAGAGAGAGAGAGAGAGACAGACAGAGAGAGAGAGAGAGAGGGGGAGAGAGCGAGAGAGAGACAGACAGACAGAAAGAGAGAGGGGGACAGATAGTGAGACAGAGAGGGAGGGGGGAGAGAGAGAGAGAGGGGCAGAGAAAGAGAGACAGACAGAGAGAGAGAGAGAGAGAGGGGAGAGAGAGAACGTGAGAGAGGTGAGAAGCGGAGAGGTTTAGGGAGCATCTGACATGGCTGTCACTGAAGCACAGAACATCAGAAATGAGATGGTACCGCGGCTGTGGGGTAATGGGTCTCTCTTTCATGCCTCGGAGTCAGATGGTCATGGATTCGATTCCCCACTCCAGAGACTCGAACCCCATAATCCAGGCTGACGCTTCCAGTGTCAACACTGAGGGAGCACCGCACTGTCGGAGGGTCAGTACTGAGGGAGTGCCGCACTGTCACAGGGTCAGTACTGAGGGAGTGCCGCACTGTCGGAGGGTCAGTACTGAGGGAGTGCCGCACTGTCGGAGGGTCAGTACTGAGGGAGTGCCGCACTGTCGGAGGGTCAGTACTGAGGGAGTGCCGCACTGTCACAGGGTCAGTCCAACAGTGTGGCACTCCATCAGTACTGACCTCCGACAGTGCGGCGCTCCTTTAGACTGGATCCCTCAGCCTGGATCCCTCAGCCTGGGTAACAGGCTCAAGCCTCTGGAGTGGGGCCTCGAGCCCACAACTTTCTGACTCCGCGGCCTGAGCGCGGGCACCCCCCTGGAGCCCCAGCGCTGTGCACCCCCACCACCCCCCGCCCTCGTGTTCGGAGCGGTACCGGCGCCGGCCCCTCTGTCACCCACCTGCGTTTCCGGGCCGCGTCCCCCAACAGGCCCCTGAAGACGTAGTCCTCAAAGTCCTCGACGGCATCGTCATCTCCGAACACCTTCTCCGCTATTTCCTCGATGTAGTCGTCCAGGTCGTCGAGGAAGTCGCCGAACCTCATCCGCTGGTGGACGAAGACGCCATCTTCGAAGAAGGGGCCGACCAGCTGCCGGAGCTCGTCGCCCCAGGACCCCCCGAGCCCGGAGCTCCGGATGTAATCGTTCAGCAGCCCGAGGAACTGCTCGGCCCTGACCGGCTCGAGGGCCACGTCGAAGAGGTCCACGCCCTCCTGGCGGGCACAGCTGCCCACGTCCGCGCAGCCTACTGGAACGCCGTAGCGATGCTTCGGGCGCATCAATAGCTTGTCCTTCTTCCAGAACTTATTGTGCTGGTGGTGGCGGTGCTCGCCCTGGCTGTCCCGCCTCTTCCCCTCATCCCTCTTCCGGTGCTTCTCCGTCTCTTTCCGCCTCTTGTGCTCTTTGGCCTTCACGTCTTCCTCCGCCCGCTTGCCGCCCTCGGGTTTCCTCGGGTGCCCCTTCTGGCCCCTCGGCCAGTCTCGCCGCTCCCCGCCCTCTCCTCCTCCGCCCTCCCAGGCCTTCCCCGCGCTCTCCCTCCACGCTCTGTCTCCGGCAGCCCTCCCCTGGCCCCCGCCCGCCGGGGGGTCTCCCTGGGCCGTGGGCTCGGCGGGGGCGGCGAGGGGAGCGCCTGGGCCTTGCTCCCGCGTGGCGTCCGAGACAGGGGCGTCCGAGACCGGGGCGTCCGCGTCCACTGCCTCCTCCCCGCGCGGCTCCGTGGCGTTGGGCGAGGGCTCGTTCGGGCGGCCGGTTTGGCCTTCGGCCTCCTGCCAGTCGCCTGCGCCCGGCTCGGCCTCCTTCGCTTTCTTCCTCTTCTCCCTGGGCGTCCCGTAGACCTTCTCCCAGATTTCCGAGCGCTCCAGCTCGAAGGCCAGCCTCTGCTCCATCTCCTCCAGCCCCTCCAGGATGGCCGGGGTCTCGAGGGCTACCCCGAGGGCGCTGACCCGCTCGATCAGACTCTCCAGGGCCTGCCTCATGGAGGCGACGATGCCTCGCTGCTTGTCCAGCTCCTGGCGCAGCATCAGGGCCTCGGCCGCCAGGTTCTCCCTCTGGGCCAGGAGCCTCTCCACGCTCCTCCCGTCCGCAGGCTGACCCTCGCCGGGCCGGGCACGGGCTCCCTGCGCCGCGTCCAGCCTCTCCCGCAGGCCCCGCAGCTCCCCCTGCAGGGCCGACAGCGCGCCCTCCTCGTGGGACAGGTGCTCGGTCAGGCGCTGGGCCAGCTGCCTCAGGCTCTGCTGCGACTCCACCGGCAGCCGCTCTCCACTCGCCCTCAGCAAACCCTCCAGCTCATCCCTCTGCCCCTGGCCAGGTCAAAACACAACAAAGCAAGGAGGCAAAGTCAGTTCGGCTGTCGTTACCCCAGCTCAGAAACAGGCCATTCGGCCCCTCCGCTCCGTGTTTCTGCTCCACCCCCTACCCCATCAACATAGTTTTTAATATTCGTTCACGGGATGTGGACTTCGCTGGCTAGGCCAGCGTTTCTTGTCCATCCCTAATTCACATTTGCTGTGGGCCCGGAGTCACGTGTAGACCAGACCCGGGAAAGGAGGGCAGATTTCCCTTCCCTAAAGGGGCATTAGTGAACCAGATGGGGCTTTTATGACAATCCAAGATGGTTTTATACTCATCATTAGACCCTTAAATCCAGATTGTTACTGAATTCAAATATGCCGGTGGTGGGATTTGAACCACCATTACCCTGGGTCCCTGGAATATTAGCTCAGTGACAGTACCACTTCGCCATTAGTAGGAGAGACCAGGACCCGAGGGCACAGCCTCAGAGTAAAGGGAAGACCTTTTAGGACAGAGATGAGGAGAAACTTCTTTAGCCAGAGAGTGGTGAATCTATGGAATTCATTGCCACAGAAGGCTGTGGAGGCCGGGTCATTGAGTGTATTTAAGATGGAGATAGATCGGTTCTTGATTGGTAAGGGGATCAAAGGTTACGGGGAGAAGGCGGGAGAATGGGGTTGAGAAACTTATCAGCCGTGATTGAATGGCGGAGCAGACTCGATGGGCCGAATGGCCTAATTTCTGCTCCTCTGTCTTACGGTCTTATGGCCACCGTCTCCCCCATCATATCCTTCTATTCCTCTCTCCCTCGTGCGTTTATGCAGCTCCCACTCCCCACCCTCACTTTAAATACGTCACTGTTGAGAAGATGTTTCCACGAGTGGGGGGATCTCGAACTAGGGGGCACAGTGGCAGAATAAGGGGACACTCATTTCAAACCGAGATGCGAAGGAATTTCCTCTCTCAGAGGGTAGCGAAGGTCTGGAATTCTCTACCCCCCAGAGAGTTGTGGAGGCTAGATCACTGAAAGTATTTAAATAGGAGGTGGATAGATTTTTTCAAATATCGGAGAGTTGGGGGCTATGAGGAGGTGGCACGAAAGAGGAGTTGAGGCCCAGGGCAGATCAGCCATGATCTTATTGAATGGCAGAGCAGGCTTGAGGGGCCGAATGGCCTATTCCTGCTCCTTTTTTCTTATGTTCTTATGCTATTCACCTCAACCACTCCCTGTGGGAGCGAGTCCCACATTCTCCCCACTCCCCGCGGGAGCGAGTCCCACATTCTCCCCACTCCCTGTGGAAGCGAATCCCACATTCTCCCCGCTTCCCGCGGGAGCGAGTCCCACATTCTCCCCGCTCCCCGTGGGAGCGAGTCCCACATTCTCCCCACTTCCTGTGGGAGCGAGTCCCACATTCTCCCCACTCCCCGTGGCAGCGAGTCCCACATTCTCCCCGCTCCCCGTGAGAGCGAGTCCCACATTCTCCCCGCTCCCTGCGGGAGCGAGGCCCACATTCCTCCCACTCCCCATGGGAGCGAGTCCCACATTCTCCCCACTCTCTGCGTAAAGAAGTTTCTCCTGAATTCCCCATCGGATTTATCAGTGACTGTCTTATATTGATGACCCCCCTAGTTCTGGTCTCTCCCCCTCCCATAAGTAGAAACATCTTCTCTACGTCGACCATATCGAAACCCTTCCAGAATTTTAAAGTCCTCGATCAGGTCACATGACCCTCAGCCTCCTCTTTTCTAGGGAAAAGAGCCCCGGCCTGTTCAGCCTTTCCTGATGGTTATAACCTTGGTATCATCCTTGTGAATCTATTTCACACCTTCTCCAGTGTCCCAATATCTTTTTATATCATGGACCGTTCACAGTAAGTCCAAGTGAAGGCCTGATATAAGTTTAACATAATTTCCCTGATAATTATTAACAGGAAAACAATAAATCATTCACAGGAAAGCAAAGGCAATTTTCTACATTGACGTGTCTGACTGGGATGTGGAGGGAGATTTACTCGGAATGGGACCCGGGATGAGGGGCTTCAGTTCATGTGGAGAGACTGGGAGAAGCTGTGATTGTTCTCCTCAGAGCGGAGAAGGTTAAGGGGGAGATTGAATCGAGGCATTTGGAATCAGGAAGGGGGTTTGGACAGAGTAAATAAGGAGAAACTGTTTCCACTGGGCAGGAGGGTCGGTAACCAGAGGGGACACAGATTGAAGAGAATCGGGGAAAGAACCAGAGGGGGAGATGAGGAGAGTTTGTTTTTATTTACACAGCGAGTTGTTGTGATTTGGAAGGCGCTGCCTGAAAGGGCGGTGGAAGCAGATTCAATAGGAACTTTCAAAAAGGGGGGGAATCGGATAAATAGTCGAAGGGGAAACATTTGCAGGGGGATGGGGGAAAGAGTGGTGGTTGGGGGAATGGGGCTAATTGGATAGATCTTTCAGAGAGACAGCACAGGCACGATGGGCTGAATGGTCTCCTCCTGGGCTGTCATATTCTACAGGTCCGTGGATTCTATTGACTGGTTTCCCTGTGTTTTCTTTCTTGCTTCCCAGACAGTCTCGGTTTTTGATGGATGTCGGGATGTCCAGCGATCCCAATGGAGCTCCGACGAGTGTCCAGGCACCGTTAGCGGGAACGGAGGTATTTGTACTTTCCAAAATCAACTGGAAAGCAGCTAACCCGAGTCTGCCCTTTGATCCCACCTTCTGCTGGGAGTGAACACTGTCAACCAGGGCCCAGTGGCTCCCTCACTGGGAGTGAACACTGTCAGTCACGGCCCAGTGGCTCCCTCACTGGGAATGAACACTGTCAGTCACAGCCCAGTGGCTCCCTCACTGGGAGTGAACACTGTCAACCAGGGCCCAGTGGCTCCCTCACTGGGAGTGAACACTGTCAGTCACAGCCCAGTGGCTCCCTCACTGGGAGTGAACACTGTCAGTCACGGCCCAGTGGCTCCCTCATTGGGAGTGAACACTGTCAGTCACGGCCCAGTGGCTCCCTCACTGGGAGTGAACACTGTCAGTCACGGCCCAGTGGCTCCCTCACTGGGAGTGAACACTGTCAGTCACGGCCCAGTGGCTCCCTCACTGGGAGTGAACACTGTCAGTCACGGCCCAGTGGCTCCCTCACTGGGAGTGAACACTGTCAGTCACGGCCCAGTGGCTCCCTCATTGGGAGTGAACACTGTCAGTCACGGCCCAGTGGCTCCCTCACTGGGAGTGAACACTGTCAGACACGGGCCCAGCGGGTCCTTCTCTCTCTCTCACCCCTAAGTCAGAAGGTCAGGAGATTGAGTCCGCAGTCCAGGCCAGCACTCCCAGTGCTAGCACTGAAGGAGTGTCGCACTGTCACAGGGTCAGTACTGAGGGAGCGCTGCACTGTCGGAGGGTCAGTACTGAGGGAGTGCCGCACTGTCAGAGGGTCAGTTCTGAGGGAGCGCCGCACTGTCAGAGGGTCAGTACTGAGGGAGTGCCGCACTGTCGGAGCGTCAGTACTGAGGGAACAGATGGAGGAGGTTGCAGAGATAGGGAGGGGTGTAGGGGCTGGAGGAGGTTACAGAGACAGGGAGGGGTGTAGGTGCTGGAGGAGGTTACAGAGATAGGGAGGGGTGTAGAGGCTGGAGGAGGTTACGGAGGTAGGGAGGGGTGTAGGGGCTGGAGGAGGTTACAGAGATAGGGAGGGGGACGAGGAGGGATTTGAGAACAAGATTGGTGAGTGTTGAAAGCCTGCATGAGGGACAGGGGCTCTCAGGGACGGAAGGATCTCACGGACAGGGGGTCTCACTGTGAAGGTGCCTGTGACACTGACCATCCCACAAGGGGCAGCATTGGGGTGCACCTGGAAACTGAATGCTGAATCTTTAAACACCTCACCTGTAGATCCACGTGCATCTTCCGAATCTGCTGGTTCTCACTGGCCAGCTTCTCCAGCAGGGCACTCAAAGATATCATGGCACTCGGAGCTCCTTCAGCAGTATCGGCGATCCATGCCTGAAACAGAACAGGCCAGCGAGGCTGCAGCATGACAGAGAGCTCCATACAACTCAACAACAACCTGCATTTACATAGCGCCTTTAACATCGTTAAACGTCCCCAGCTGCTTCGCAGGAGCGTTATCGAACAGAATCTGACCCCCAGGCCACGGGAGGAGATATTAGGCACAGGTGAAAACAAGCTCGGTTTCAATGAGCGTCTTAAAAGAGGAGAGAGAAAGAGAGAGGGAGGGGTGTAGGGGCTGGAGGAGGTTACAGAGATAGGGAGGGGTGCAGGGACTGGAGGAGGTCACAGAGATAGGGAGGGGTGTAGGGGCTGGAGGAGGTTACAGAGATAGGGAGGGGTGTAGGGGCTGGAGGAGGTTACAGAGATAGGGAGGGGTGTAGGGGCTGGAGGAATTTACAGAGATAGGGAGGGGTGTAGGCACTGGCGGAGGTTACAGAGATAGGGAGGGGTGTAGGGGCTGGAGGAGGTTACAGAGATAGGGAGGGGTGTAGGGACTGGAGGAGGTTACAGAGATAGGGAGGGGTGCAGGGACTGGAGGAGGTCACAGAGATAGGGAGGGGTGTAGGGGCTGGAGGAGGTTACAGAGATAGGGAGGGGTGTAGGGGCTGGAGGAGGTTACAGAGATAGGGAGGGGTGTAGGGGCTGGAGGAGGTTACAGAGATAGGGAGGGGTGTAGGGGCTGGAGGAGGTTACAGAGATAGGGAGGGGTGTAGGGGCTGGAGGAGGTTACAGAGATAGGGAGGGGTGTAGGGGCTGGAGGAGGTTACAGAGATAGGGAGGGGTGTAGGGGCTGGAGGAGGTTACAGAGATAGGGAGGGCCAAGTCCGGGGATATGAATTTTAAAATCGAGGCGTTGCCGGACCGGGAGCCAGTGTGGGTCAGCAAGCAGGAGGGGGTGACGGGTGAACGGTACTCGGTGTGAGTTAGGACATGGGGGCAGCGGAGTTTGGAGAAGCTGAAGATAAGGAGAGGGGTGGATGTGGGAGAGCAGCCGGAATATTCGAGCGGAGGTAGCGACGACATGGATGAGGGTTCCTGCAGCCGATGAACTGAGACAGGGGCGGAGTTGGGCAGCGTTACGGAATTGGAAATAGCGATTGCGCGGATATGAGGCCAGGAGCTTGTGACGGGTTCGACGGTGAGAGAGAGATTGTGAACAGTCTAGGTTAGTCTCCAACTGTTGCCAGGGAAGTGGGGGCTGGAGTCAATAGCTGGGGGATAGAATCGAACACCTGTGGGACCATCCCCACTCCCCTCACTGGCATCGTACGATATTCCAATAGACCCATATTTTTCTTTCAGTCAACTGGGATGGAATGAAGTTGGACAATCCCAAACTCTACCGGGTTCAATGGGCTTCTCATAGGCAAGAGACAACACTCGACATTGGCAAATGGAGCCCACTGCAGAGGTAAATGTGAGGTCGTCCATTTTAATCAGGAGGATAGGGTCACCCATTACTTGGGGAGGTGCGAGTCTCGGTGGGGCAGAGGGTCCAAGAGACCTCGAGGTACAAACACATCGATCTCTCAGATTTGCGCCACTCGTTAACAAGGCAATAGAAAGGGACAAAGCAACTCTCGGGTTTATTTTTGGAGGGGTAGAATTGTGATTGAGGCTGTGGAGATCTACAGAGATGACACCAGGCATGTGCGTGTTTATAATAACCAGGAAAGGAATGACAGGCTGGAGCTCCTGTCTCTTGTAAAAGAAGTGAGGGGGTGACCTAATCAAGGAAAGGTTTCGAGTGAGCGGATACAGAGGAGAATGTTTCCCCTCGTGGGGATAAGCAGAGCCAGAGGCCGTCAATATAAGATGGTCACTAATAAATCCAGTCGGGAATTCGGGAGAAACTTCTTTATCCAGAGAGAGTGGGGGAGAATGTGGGACTCACTCCCATGGGGAGTGGTCAAGGTGATTCGCAGAGATGGATTGAGGGGGGGAAGCTGGATAAACACATGAGGGAGAGAGGAATAGAGGGATATGTTGATGGTGGGGGGGAGGGAGATGAACAGGAGGCTCGTGTGGAGCAGAAACATCAGCAGAGGGGCCGAATGGCCTGTTTCTGTGCTGTATATCCTGAGTAATTTCATAAGTTTAGCACAATTGCTACAAGATGCACTGCAGCAACTCACCAAGACTCCTTCGGCAGCACCTTCCAAACCCACGACCGCTACCATCTGGAAGGACAAGGGCAGCAGACACATGGGGACACCACCACCTGGAAGTTCCCCTCCGAGTCACTCACCATCCTGACTTGGAAATATATTGGCCGTTCCTTCACTGTCGCTGGGTCAAAATCCTGGAACTCCCTCCCTAATAGCACGGTGGGTGTACCTACACCACAGGGACTGCAGTGGCTCAAGAAGGCAGCTCAACCCCCACCTTCTCAAGGGAAAGCCAGTGTTGCCCGGCTTCCTCGACACTCATCCCCAGCCCCCCAGCGCGATGACAATGCGCTTGCAACAGCCCAGGCGCTCGCTGCTTCACTCACCTGGTCGCTGGTGGGGAACTCCAGGTCACCGGGCAAATGTCCATCCACCTCCCGCTTGTAAAGTGGTCCAGCTTCTGGTTCCTCGCCCTCTGGGTCTGTACAAGTAGAAGGCCAGTGTTCAAACAATGAGGTACCGCGGGTAACGCAGAGGTTGGCATGGACCACGCCAACCCCTCAACTCAGACCTCTAACCCCGCAGTTAAGCTGCACCCTGGCAACGCTCGGGGCAATTAAAGAGGGCAGCGCCTCAGGATGCCCCAAAGCACATCGCTGCCCGTGAAGGTCCTCCTCAACTGCGTTCACTGCTGGGATGGAGGGAAAGCCAATTTGCGCACAGCAAGCTCCCACTTACAGCAATGTCATGGTGAACCGGATCATGTCTTTGCACTGATGTCGGTTGAGGGATTAAATGTTGGGCCTCAAGACACCGGGGAGAACAGTCCCCGCCTCCCCACCCCGTTCTCCCCACTACCCCATTCCTGCCCCCAGCTCTTCTTCCAATAGCGGCTCCTGGATATTTTATATCCAACCGAGAGGGCAGGTGGCAGCCTCGGTTTAATGTCTCACCTGGAAAGACGGCACCACTGACAGTGCGGCACTGCCTCAGTACTGACCCTCCGACAATTCGGCACTCCCACAGCACTGACCCTCTGACAGTGCGGCACTCCCTCAGCACTGACCCTCCAACAGTGTGGCACTCCCTCTGTACTGACCCTCCGACAGTGCGGCGCTCCCTCAGTACTGACCCTCCGACAGTGCAGCACTCCCTCTGTACTGACCCTGCGACAGTGCGGCGCTCCCTCAGCACTGACCCTGCGACAGTGCGGCACTCACTCAGTACTGACCCTCCCACAGTGCGGCGCTCCCTCAGTACTGACCCTCCCACATTGCGGCGCTACCTCAATACTGACCCTCCGACAGCGCGGCGCTCCCTCACTGCTGACCCTCCGACAGTGTGGCGCTCCCTCAGTACTGACCCTCCGACAGTGCAGCACTCTCACAGTACTGACCCTCAGCCAGTGCGGCACTCCCTCAGTACTGACCCTCAGCCAGTGCGGCACTCCCTCAGTACTGACCCTCTGACAGTGCGGCACTCCCTCAGTACTGACCCTCCGACAGTGCGGCACTCCCTCAGTACTGACCCTCCGACAGT